>NC_041382.1:222754632-222774505 GCF_002162155.2 Triticum dicoccoides
CTCGCCTGCGCCAGCCACCGACTGGCGGACACAGTGCCGCCGCTCCCCTTCCCCGCCTCGCCGCTCTCCGGCTCGGGCTGACCGCCGGGACCGCTCCCGGTCCCGCTCGCCTGCGCCAGCCACCGACTGGCGGACACAGTGCCGCCGCTCCCCTTCCCCGCCTCGCCGTCGCAACGGAGGCCGTTCTCCGGCCCGCCGTGGCCGCTCCCGCTTCCCGGCCCGCCCTCTCCAACCTGCTGCCGCGGCTGCCCCGCGCTGCTACCAGCCCCTGCGTGATGAGCCTAGCTTCCCACAGGGCACCAACGGTGCAGGCCGGGGCAAGCAGGGTCCCAAGAGGAAGAAGAAGAGGGGATTGGGGCGTGGCAACGGCCCGACCACCTCCGTCCCCCTCCCGCGACCCGGCTGCCTCCGCCTCGACCGGCCTGCTCCCCGATGATCGTGCCGCCGACCTCGTCAAGTGCTTCAACTGCGGCCTCGCGGGTCACTCTCAGGTGGCGTTCACCCGTCCACAGTGCTTCTTCCTCTACTCTGACCCCGACCATCCGGCTGCCCTATGCCTTGACGTTCGGTGTCGGAGGAGTTGATGATGTACGGGCATGGGATCGAGGGCCTCGGCTTCTTCCACGTCGAGGTCCCGGACATCCCTCCACCCTCTCCCTCGCTCCTTGCTACGTCTTGATCTTGTGTTGGTTTTCCCCGAAGAGGAAGGGATGATGCAGCAGAGTAGCGTAAGTATTTCCCTCAGGTTTTGAGAACTAAGGTATCAATCCAGTAGGAGGCCACGCTCAAGTCCCTCGTACTTGCACAAAACGATAGCTACTCGCAACCAACGCGATTAGGGGTTTTCAATCCCTTCACGGTCACTTACGAGAGTGAGATCTGATAGATATAATATTTTTTGTATTTTTGGTATAAAGATGCAAAGTAAAAAGTAAAAGCAAAGTAAAAAGCAAAGCAATATTAAAGTGATGGAGATTGATATAATGAGAATAGACCCGGGGGGCATAGGTTTCACTAGTGGCTTCTCTCAAGAGCATAAGTATTCTACGGTGGGTGAACAAATTATTGTTGAGCAATTGACATAATTGAGCATAGTTATGAGAATATCTAGGCATGATCATGTATATAGGCATCATGTCTGTGACAAGTAGACCGAAACGATTCTGCATCTACTACTATTACTCCACTCATCGACCGCTATCCAGCATGCATCTAGAGTATTAAGTTAAAAACAGAGTAACGCCTTAAGCAAGATTACATGGTGTAGAGAGATAAATTCATGCAATATGAAATAAACCCCATCTTGTTATCCTCGATGGCAACAATGCAATACGTGCATTGCTACCCCTTCTGTCACTGGGAAAGGACACCGCAAGATCGAACCCAAAGCTAAGCACTTCTCCCATGGCAAGAACTACCAATCTAGTTGGCCAAACTAAACGGATAATTCGAAGAGACTTGCAAAGATAACCAATCATACATAAAAGAATTCAGAGAAGATTCAAATATTATTCATAGATAGACTTGATCATAAACCCACAATTCATCGGTCTCAACAAACACACTGCAAAAAGAAGATTACATCGAATATATCTCCACAAGAGAGGGGGAGAACTTTGTATTGAGATCCAAAAAGAGAGAAGAAGCCATCTAGCTACTAACTATGGACCCGAAGGTCTGAGGTAAACTACTCACACTTCATCGAAGAGGCTATGATGATGTAGAAGCCCTCCGTGATGACGGCCCTCTTCCGGCGGAGCTCCGGAACAGGCCCCAAGATGGGATCTCGTAGATACAGAAAGTTGCGGCGGTGGAATTAGGTTTTTGGCTCCTGTTCTAATCGTTTGGGGGTACGTATGTATATATAGGAGGAAGGAGTACATTGGTGGAGCACCGAGGGGCCCACGAGGCAGGGGGCGCGCCCTAGGGGGGGCGCCTCCCACCCTTGTGACCTCCTCTTTGACTCCTTGGAGTAGGGTCCAAGTCTCCTGGATCACGTTCGGTGAGAAAATCACGTTCCCGAAGGTTTTATTCCGTTTGGACTCCGTTTGATATTCTGTTTCTCCGAAACACTGAAATAGGCAAAAAACAACAATTATGGGCTGGGCCTCCGGTTAATAGGTTAGTCCCAAAAATAATATAAAAGTGGAAAATAAATCCCAATATAGTCCAAAACAGTAGATAATATAGCATGGAGCAATCAAAAATTATAGATACGTTGGAGACGTATCAGGCATCCCCAAGCTTAATTCCTGCTCGTCCTTGAGTAGGTAAATGATAAAAAAGAGAATTTTTTATGCGGAGTGCTACTTGGCATAATTTCAATGCAAATCTTCTTAATTGTGATATGAATATTCAGATTCGAAAGATTCAAGACAAAAGTTTATATTGACATAAAAATAACAAGATTTCAAGCATACTAACAAAGCAATTATGTCTTCTCAAAATAACATGGCCAAAGAAAGTTATCCCTACAAAATCATATAGTCTGGCTATGCTCTATCTTCACCACACAAAATATTTAAATCATGCACAACCCCGATGACAAGCCAAGCAATTGTTTCATACTTTTGACATTCTCAAAACTTTTTCAATCTTCACGTAATACATGAGCGTGAGCCATGGATATAGCACTATAAGTGGAATAGAATGGTGGTTGTGGAGAAGACAAAAAGGGAGAAGATAGTCTCACATCAATTAGGCGTATCAGCGGGCTATGGAGATGTCCATCAATAGATATCAATGTGAGTGAGTAGGGATTGCCATGCAACGGATGCACTAGAGCTATAAATGTATGAAAGCTCAAAAAGAAACTAAGTGGGTGTGCATCCAACTTGCTTGCTCACGAAGACCTAGGGTATTTTGAGGAAGCCCATCATTGGAATATACAAGCCAAGTTCTATAATGAAAGATTCCCACTAGTATATGAAAGTGACAATATAGGAGACTCTCTATTATGAAGATCATGGTGCTACTTTGAAGCACAAGTGTGGTAAAAGGATAGTAGCATTGTCCCTTTTATTTTTTTATTTTTTTATTTGGCCTTTCCCTTTTTTTTATTTGACCTTTCTCTTTTTTTGGGACAATGCTCTATTAAATGATGATCATCACACTTTTATTTTTCTTACAACTCAACAATTACAACTCGATACTAAAACAAAGTATGACTCTATATGGATGCCTCCGGCGGTGTACCGGGATATGCAATGATCAAGAGTGACAAGTATGAAAAAAATTATGAACGGTGGCTTTGCCACAAATACTATGTCAACTACATGATCATGCTAAGCAATATGACAATGATGAATGTGTCATGATGAACTAGATGGTGGAAAGTTGCATGGCAATATATCTCGGAATGGCTATGAAAATGCCATAATAGGTAGGTATGGTGGCTGTTTTGAGGAAGGTATATGGTAGGTGTATGATACCGGTGAAAGGTGCGCGGTATTAGAGAGGCTAGCAAAGGTGGAAGGGTGAGAGTGCGTATAATCCATGGACTCAACATTAGTCATAAAGAACTCATACACTTATTGCAAAAATCTAGAAGTTATCAAAGCAAAGTATTACGCGCATGCTCCTAGGGGGATAGATTGGTAGGAAAAGACCATCGCTCGTCCCCGACCGCCACTCATAAGGAAGACAATCAATAAATAAATCATGCTCCAACTTCATCACATAATGGTTCACCATACGTGCATGCTACGGGAATCACAAACTTTAACACAAGTATTCTTTAAATTCACAACTACTCAACTAGCATAACTTTAATATTATCACCTCTATATCTCAAAACTATTATCATGCTTCAATCTTTTCTTAGTATTCAACACACTCAAAAGGAAGTTTCACAAATCTTTAATACCAAGCATATTATTATTAAGCAAATTACCATGCTATTAAGAGACTCTCAAAATAATTTAAGTGAAGCATGAGAGATCAATAGTTTCTTTAAAACAAATCCACCACCGTGCTCTAAAAGATCTAAGTGAAGCACATAGAGCAAAATTATAACGCTTAAAATATATAAGTGAAGCACATAGAGCAAAACTACATAGCTCAAAAGATATAAGTGAAGCACATAGAGCAAAACTGCATAGCTCAAAAGATATAAGTGAAGCACATAGAGTATTCTATCAAATTCTAATTCATGTATGGCTCTCTAAAAAGGTGTGTACATAAAGGATGATTGTGGCATACTAAAACACAAAGACAAAAATAATACAAGATGCTCCAAGCAAAACACATATCATGTTGGTGAATAAAAATATAGCTCCAAGTAAATTACCGATGGAAGTGGACGTAAGAGGGGATGCCTTCCGGGGCATCCCCAAGCTTTGACTTTTTGGTGTCCTTGGATTATCTTGGGGGTGTCATGGGCATCCCAAAGCTTAGGCTCTTTCCACTCCTTGTTCCATAATCCATTAAAAGATTTCATCCAAAACTTGAAAACTTCACAACACAAAACTCAAAATAGAAAACTCGTGAGCTCCGTTAGCGAAAGAAAACAAAAGACCACTTCAAGGTACTGTAATGAACTCATTCTTTATTTATATTGGTGTCAAACCTACTGTATTACAACTTCTATATGGATTATAAACTATTTTACTAGCCATAGATTCATCAAAATAAGCAAACAACACACGAAAAACAGAATCTGTCAAAAACAGAACAGTCTGTAGTAATCTGTAGCTAGCGCAAGATCTGGAACCCCAAAAATTCTAAAATAAATTTCTGGACGTGAGGAATTTATCTATTAATCATCTTCAAAAAGAACTAACTAAATAGCACTCTTCAAATAAAAATGACAGCAGTTCTCGTGAGCGCTAAAGTTTCTGTTTTTTACAGCAAGTTCAACAAGACTTTCCCCAAGTCTTCCCAACGGTTCTACTTGGCACAAACACTAATTAAACACAAAAAACACGACCAAAACAGAGGATAAATAATTTATTTATTACTAATCAGGAGCAAAAAGCAAGGAATAAAAATAAAATTGGGTTGCCTCCCAACAAGCGCTATCGTTTAACGCCCCTAGCTAGGCATAAAAGCGAGGATAGGTCTAGGTATTGCCATCTTTGGTAGGCAATCCATAAGTGGCTCTCATGATAGTTTCATATGGCAATTTTATTTTCTTTCGTGGAAAGTGTTCCATGCCCTTTTTTAATGGATATTGAAATCTAATATTCCCTTCCTTCATATCAATAATCGCACCAACCGTTCTAAGGAAAGGTCTACCAAGAATAATAGGGCAAGAAGGATTGCAATCTATATCAAGAACAATGAAATATACGGGCACATAATTCCTATTTGCAACAATAAGAACATCATTAATCCTTCCCATAGGTTTCTTAATAGTGGAATCCACAAGATGCAAGTTTAGAGAGCAATCATCAAAATTACGGAAATCTAGCAAATCACACAAAGTCTTGGGAATAGTAGAGACACTAGCACCCAAATCACATAAAGCATAAAACTCATGATCTTTAATTTTAATTTTAATAGTTGGTTCCCACTCATCATAGAGATTTCTAGGGATAGAGACTTCCAATTCAAGTTTTTCTTCATAAGATTGCATCAAGGCATCAACAATATGTTCGGTGAAGGCTTTATGTTGACTATAAGCATGTGGAGAATTTTGCACGGATTGCAACAAGGAAATACAATCAATTAAAGAGCAACTTTCATAATTAAATTCCTTGAAATCCAATATACTGGGTTTAGCAACATCTAGATTTTTATTTCTTTCAATCCCACTTTCAACAAATTTAGCATCAAGATCAAAAGATTCAGAAATGTTGGAACGCCTTTTAGGTAAAGGTGGATCATATTCAGTCCCATCATTATCAAGATTCATATTGCAAAACAAAGATTTAATAGGGGACACATCAATAACTTTTAGATCTTCATCATTATTTTCATAGGAACTAGAAGAACACGCTTTAATAAAGGCATCTTTGGAAGCACGCATCCTAGCGGTTCTTTCTTTGCACTCATTAATGGAAATTCTCATGGCTTTGAGAGACTCATTGATATCATGCTTAGGAGGAATAGATCTAATCTTTAAAAAATCAATCTCAAGAGAAATTCTATGAACGTTTCTAGCCAAATCATCAACTTTAAGCAATTTCTCTTGAAGCAAAGCATTAAAATTTTTTTGTGAATTCATAAACTCTTTAACACTATTATCAAATTTAGAGGGCATCTTATTATAATTTCCATAAGAGTTGTTGTAGGAATTCCCATAATTATTAGAAGGATTACTAGGATATGGCCTAGGATTAAAATTCCCTCTATAAGCGTTGTTACCAAAATTATTCCTACCAACAAAATTCACATCCATAGATTCATTGTTATTCTCAATCAAAGTAGACAAAGGCATATCATTAGGATCAGAATAAACACTCTTAGTAGCAAATAATTTCATAAGTTCATCCATCTTTCCACTCAAAACATTGATTTCTTCTATCGCATGCACCTTTTTATTAGAAGATCTTTCAGTATGCCTGAGGGAGTCCTGGATTAGGGGGTCTCCGGACAGCCGGACTATATCCTTTGGCCGGACTGTTGGACTATGAAGATACAAGATTGAAGACTTCGTCTCGTGTCCGGATGGGACTCTACTTGGCGTGGAAGGCAAGCTAGGCAATACGGATATGAATATCTCCTCCTTTGTAACCGACCTTGTGTAACCCTAACCCTCTCCGGTGTCTATATAAACCGAAGGGTTTTAGTCCGTAGAATAACATACAATCATACCATAGGCTAGCTTCTAGGGTTTAGCCTCTCTGATCTCGTGGTAGATCTACTCTTGTACTACCCATATCATCAATATCAATCAAGCAGGACGTAGGGTTTTACCTCCATCAAGAGGGCCCAAACCTGGGTAAAACATCGTGTCCCCTGCCTCCTGTTACCATACGGCCTAGACGCACAGTTTGGGACCCCCTACCCGAGATCCGCCGGTTTTGACACCGACATTGGTGCTTTCATTGAGAGTTCCGTTGTGCTGTCGCCACCAGGAAGGATGTCTCATCCTGTCTTTAAAGACGGCACTGTTGCTAAAGGAGCTTTGGCTGTCGGCCAAACTCTCTGGCTAGGTGGTTTTCTGATGACCGCCTGTTCGGCCGCTACGCCGACGATGACTTCTTGGGTCATCGAAAGCAGTCTTCACGACAACTCGGAACTCGCCGAGCAGTTAGATCCAATGGAGCTCTCTTCCCTGAACGAGCTCCTGGATCGCATCGCCGCCCTGGGAGTCGCTACAGACTACGATCAGATTGGGCCTAAACCCGATCTGAGAGAGATCAACTCTCCCCAGGTCACCCATCACGTTGCAGTGGTGGAGGAACAATGCGGCAACCCTTCATCTATCTTAAGGACTAGCTATGTCCGGATTCCCGATCCCTCCAAGCCGGATACCTGCAGAGGGGAGGACGTCACTCAAGGCCTGAACCTAGAGTCAGGCAGCGGGCTAGATTTATCGGAAAACATCTAAGAATCCAAACTTCCGAGTTCGGAAACTCCTTGGCCCCTGAGTCTCGGATTGGGTGAGGATTCGGGCTAAATTAAACCCACCCATCCAAACATAAGCGATCTATCCCAAATTAGGCAAGAGCCCGAAGAAACAATACACCATTGCTGGGCCAGATTCCTCCTGGTCATGAACAGGATAAAGGACTGCCGCGAGGAAGACGCAATTTCATTCTTCTGCAATAATTGCACGGACAAGGGAATCCTCAACGCCATAAGTCGCCGCGAAATTACACGCTTTGCCGACTTGGTGTCCATAGTACGAAAGTACTGTGCGATGGAAAGCGCCTGGAAAACCGAAATAAAATTTTGGGATAATCCGGCCCTGAATACAAACCCAGTCCGAAATAAAAGGGGACATTATCACAATACACCTGGGTTAACTATCAAAAATCAAAAGCCCTCTATGGGGCAAGGAACTGTACTGGAGGGATGGCTCAAGGACCCTGCAAAATTCATAGTACAGCGGATGCAATACCAACGCACAGCCTTAGAGCATGTTGGATACTCCGGCAGGTGGCCAAAAGTGGTGAGGATCTACTCCTCCCAAATACCACAGAGCACCATCCCGTGGACAACAATACGGTGTTAACGGTCTTTGAGACCTTCGCGTCAAATAATAGACGCAAGCGAACACTCCACAACACGGCCGAAATCTGCCACATAGCAGAAATAAATCCTTGGAGTGACACGGCTATTACCTTCAATGCCAGTGACGAACCCAAATTCCGAACAGCCCGAGCACCAGCCGCACTGGTCCTCAGTCCAATCATGGACGGCTTTCGACTCACCAAGGTACTCATGGACGGCGGCAGCGGATTAAACCTCATCTATGAGGAAACTCTTCAAAAGATGGAAATAGACTGGAGCCGCATTGAGCAAAGCAGCACAACCTTTAGAGGAATCATCCCCAGTCGGGAAGCACGCTGTGCTGGGAAAATCACATTAGATGTGGTATTCGGCACGCCGGATAATTACAGGTCCTAAGAAATTACATTCCAAGTGGCCCCATTCAGCAGCGGATACCACGCTCTACTAGGGCGGGAGGCGTTTACAATCTTCCAAGCCATACCCCATTACGGGTACATGAAGGTCAAAATGCCCGGGCCCAACGGAATCATCACTCTTGCTAGTGATCCAGACATAGAACTCCGCGCCGAAAATAAGACAGCCACACTGGCCCTCGAGGCACTATCCGAAGCCCTAGCGGCCGAGGAACTAACTGCGCCGCGCTCCATGGTGAACAGGGACGATGTGATACTCGATAAAAGATCCAAGTCCACCTCCTTTAAACCGGCGGACGAGATAGTCAAATTCCAAGTCCATCCAACAGACCCTACAAAAACAGCTTCCGTCGGGGCACAATTAAACCCTGATGTCGATGCCGCACTGCGAGAGTTCCTACGCGACAACTGGGACATTTTTGCCTGGCACCCTTCAGACATGCCAGGAATCCCACGCAGGCTGGCCGAGCACAACCTAAATATCCTCAAAGGATTCAAGCCAGTTAAGCAGGCTCTTCGGCGTTTCTTCGAACCTAAGAGACAAGCCATGGGAGAGGAACTAGCCAAGCTATTGGAGGCCAGATTCATCAGAGACATAAAACATCCGGACTGGCTAGCAAACCTGGTGATGGTACCAAAGAAGGACAAATCCTGGCGCTTGTGCGTCGATTTTAAGGACCTTAACAAGGCCTGCCTAAAGGATCATTTCCCCCTCCCTCGCATCGATCAAATCATCGACGCCACCACACGACACGATTCATTGTGTTTCCTCGATGCATACTTCGACTACCATCAAATTAAAATGGCAGAGCCAGACCAAGCCGCAACGGCATTCATCACACCATACGGTCCATTCTGCTTCAACACAATGCCCTTCGGGCTCAAAAACGCCTGCGCAACAAATCAGCGCATGATTCAGACATGTCTGGCAAACCAGATAGGCAAAACAGTGGAGGCATACGTAGATGACGTGGTCGTTAAAACCAAGCATGTCGAACCTCTAGTAGACGACTTGAGGCTCACATTCGATAACCTCTGAACATATGACATCAAGCTCAATCCGAAAAAATGCGTTTTGGCGTACCAGCCAGAAAGCTCCTGGGATTCATTGTCTCCAGTAGAGGTATTGAAGCTAATCCGGCCAAAATCTGAGCGTTGTCACAGTTGGCTACCCCAACAGACCTCAAACAAATACAAAAATTGTATGGATGCGTGGCGGCTCTAAGCCGCTTTATCTCCCGCTTGGGAGAAAAGGCATTACCCCTTTATCGCCTCCTCCGGCGCACCGAACACTTCGAGTGGACGGATGCCGCCACGGCCAGACTCAACGAAATAAAAGCCATATTGGCAACAAACCAAGTCCTGACCGCGCCAAACATTGGCGAACCAATGCTATTATACATTGCGGCAACTCATCAAGTAGTAAGCGCAGTGCTCGTCGTCGAACGAGAAGCGGACGGACACAAATTCCCCCTTCAAAAGCCGGTATACTATGTGTCCATTGTCCTTACTCCATGCAAATCACGGTACCCACATTATCAAAAGATAGCGTACGCGGTATTTATGGCATCCCGGAAGCTGCGACACTACTTTCAAGAGTGTTCGATAATGGTAGCCTCGGAAGTACCACTCAACGATATTATAAACAACCGCGACGCGACGGGCCGAATTGCCAAATGGGCCATTGAGCTCCTCCCATTAACTTACAAGCCACGGTGAGCTATTAAATCGCAAGTTTTGGCTGATTTCGTCGCCGAGTGGACGGAAGCCGAACTCCCTAAGGAGTATGACACATATTCAAACTGGATCATGCACTTCGACGGCTCCAAAATGTTGGCTGGTCTGGGGGATGGCGTCGTTTTGACGTCCCCAACAGGAGATTCAGTTCAGTACGTACTACAGATAATGTATACGGACTCCAACAACGCAGCCGAATATGAGGCCCTTCTACATGGTCTCCGGATGGCAGTATCCATGGGCATTCAACGCCTAGAGGTGCGCGGGGATTCGAACCTCGCGATATCCCAAATAAATGGAGACTTCGATGCCAAGGATCCAAAAATGGCAGCTTATCGCAGTGTCGTCCTAAAAATGTCAGCTCGGTTCGAGGGGCTCGAATTTCACCATGTGGCTCGGGAAAATAATCAGGCGGCGGATATCCTCGCCCGCATTGGCGCAAACGCGACGCGGTCCCTCCCAACATATTTCTGGAAAGGCTCTTCAAGCCATCCGTAGCATGGGAAGGGGACACCGGTAACAACAGTCCGGACCCGGCCAAAATACCCGATACCGAACTCTCTGACACAATCGGAGGCCCCGCCACCGAAATAACATATTCAGCCCACGAAATAATGGCCATTATTTCCCCGTGGACAGAACCATTCCTGGCCAACCTAACTAGACAAGAACTTCCAGAGGACCAAAATGAGGCACGCTGCATAGTGCGGCGATCCAAGGCCTACAAGGTCCATGAGGGAGAATTGTATAAAAAAAAGTGCTACCGGAGTCCTTCAAAGGTGCATCTCCGAAGAGGAAGGGCGGAACCTTTTGGCAAAAATTCACGCCGGACTCGGCGGTCATCACGCCGCAGCCCGGGCTCTTGTAAGCAAGGCCTTCCGTACAGGATTCTATTGGCCAACGGCCCGGACAGATGCACATGACTTGGTCCAACGTTGCGTCGGTTGCCAGCTCTTTGCAAATCAAAGCCACATGCCACCCACCGCCCTCCCAACAATCCCCATTACATGGCCCTTCGCGGTCTGGGGGCTTGACATGGTTGGAACCCTTAAAGGGGGAACCCACAAGAAAAAATACTTATTGGTCATGGTGGATAAATTCACCAAATGGATAGAGGCTAAACCGGTTAAAACAACCGAATCCGGACCGGTGATAGATTTCATATCCAGGGTTGTACACCGTTACGGCGTCCCCCACAACATCATCATTGATAACGACACGAACTTCACGGCCGACGAGGTAAAACTCTGGTGTAGCAAAATGGGCATCAAGCTCGATTATGCTTCAGTCTATCACCAACAAACCAACAGACAAGTCGAACAAGCAAATGGTCTTATAATGAGCGGCATTAAATCCAGATTAGTGTGCTCCTTAACGGAGTCTGACACGCACTGGGTAGAGGAGCTCGACTCCGTACTCTGGGGGCTGCGTACCACGCCGAATCGTAGTACCGGATATACACCATTTTTTATGGTGTACGGCGCAGAGGCAGTCCTACCCTGTGACATAATTCATGACTCACCTCGAGTGCGCATGTATGAAGAAAGAGAAGCCGAGCTCAATCGGCAGGACAGTCTGGAAACCTTGGAGGAAGAGCGCGACGTAGCCAAAGCCTGTGCCGCATTTTACCAGCAACAGGCTCGCAGATACCAAAGCAGAGAAGTACGGGCCAAAACTTATAATGTTGGCGAACTAGTTCTACGGCTGCCGGATAAGAAAAAGAACAAGCTCGAGCCCAAGTGGGAAGGTCCCTTCATTATCGACCAACTTCTGACCGGTGGAGCGTACCGACTGCGAGATGCATCGACTAGTCGACTCGAGCCGAACCCATGGAATGCAGCCAGGCTTCAAAGATTCTACGCTTAGCACCGGACTCTATGTTAGTCCCCTCCCTTTGTCCACTTTCTGCATATGCATCATCTGTCTTGTTTCCCTTTCTTTCTTTTATTTCTCTAGGCCTTCAAGGGTCACCTTGTGCCTCACACGTACATTACAGATGCGCTAGCCGCACTCTTCATACCTGGGGGCTTCTTTCACAGAAGCTTAAGTTATTTACCTGGGCCTCACGCCCAACACATGTGTTATACTTCCGCATGTACCTTTTTTCACCATTATATGCATCGATATGACTTAAGTTTTGGCCAAGTTGGGTTGCTTGGCTCTTGTATTTATGCCCTACATTCCCGTTAATTCGGCTAGGGCATAAGGGGAGCACCTCTGCGATTGTTACCGCCGGGTCAGCCGGACGTGTACCTCAGACTGGGTGAAGTCGAAAGCTAGCGTTCTTAAGGGAATATTCGGCCAGTGAACAAAAGATGACTTTTATTATCCATATCTGCCCCCAGATGATTTTTATGCGCTTCTTATCGCAGTCCGGACATGCACTTTAGGGCATGCTTACCCAGGGAAAGGAACCCTTAACGGAACTATTCTCCCTGGAAGATGTTTCTTACTACCCATGTAATATAACATAACTAGTTGGGCACTTGTCTGATAAAGCACTAATGACCCCTACGCCTGGTCTCCATGCATGCCCCGGTTCTTACATAACCGAGAGGGTATTCGGATACACTCCGGACTGTCGGGTCCCGAGGTTGAAGCGAAAAGGTCCGCCACGAAAAACGATCTACAATCCGGCTAGAAGGCATTATACATGTCACTTTAAAATTACATAGTCAATTTGACTGGTTGAATTCCTCTTCAATACCATCCAATAGGCTGTCTAGTCTACAGTCCTGTTCGGAATACTTTGCGGCCAATTCTACTTGGCCGTACACTAAGCTCACAGGGATCTCCTTCCCATCAGGCCCCACAGGTCCGACTTCGGCCATGTGGTTCGGGTCAGCCTTCGTGTACCGTGTCTTCACCATTGCCCAGGCTTCCCTGGCGCCCTGACGGCAGGCCGATATCTTCCATAATCGGAAGCGCCGCCGTGCTCCCTTCAGCTTTTCTACAAGCTCTCCCAGGCCTTCGGGTATGGAGACGGATGGCCACAAGGCCTGGGCGACGCCTTGCATCACCTGCCGAACTCGTTCGTGCAACTGTGAGAGCTCGGGAAGAAGATCACCCGTTGAACCGGGCATCTCCTCGGCAGGACGACCTGTTAGCATACCTACAAACATAACTCTGTCAGCCAGCTTCCTCGCTGAACTCTTTTTCAAAGTTCGTTCAAGCACTTACTACATAGGCCGTGTCGAAGCCGCCGATTCTCCTTAACAGAGTCCGACAGTTGGGCATGACCATCTTTATTTCCACGCCCAACTTGGTGTTGGCATCTAGGATATCATTCTTCTCATGCCTCACCCTCGTAAGCACGCTCTCACCGGCCTTCAGCTGGCGTATGAGTTGTTGCTTATCCAAATTTAATCCAGCGTCATCTGCAATTTTATCATCAGATCTGCATATACGCTGCCTTCTAATATGATACTTATCATTCGAAGGATATGTTACCAGAGGGGGTATCTTTGGGCTCCCCTGCTGCGGCCAGTGCGGCCTGAAGTTGGGCTTTGCACTCTTCCAGCTCCTGGGACAGTTGAGTATTCTTTTCTGTAAGAACCTGCATAACAAATGATCCTTAAATCAGTTATCCTAACTGTTTCAAGTCTCAGGGGCTACTGATATATATAATCACCAAATTTTCTCACCCGTATGTCTTTTACATACTGCTCCGTGGCTCTGGCTAGACCATTTTGAGCGGCACGGAGGTACGCGTCTCCCGAGTTGAAGGCATCCAATGCCTCTTGGGAGAAACAAGCGTCACGAAGAACAGTCCGGCGACGCCTGTGGTTCATGGCACTTTCCACCTCGGAATTGGTGGCGGACAGTTTATCCGCATCCTCTGTCGGAGGAGCGCCCGGCGCATGCCTCGTATTCGTTCCCGCCTCTGAATCCGACCTTGGAGCCTGGCTGGTGGAGGCGCGATTGGTAGCCTCTCCGAGTATAGTCCGGCGAGCGCTCTTTTTCCTGAAAAGAAGGCATGGGCGTTAGTATGCCTCTGAGAATAATGTCTTGCAATAAAGACGACGCGCCGTACCACTGCGCCGGTGTCTCAATCCAGGCTACGGGTCTTTTCAGCTTGCCTGGCCTCGCGGCCCCTTGTTGGCTAGTTGCCGCAGGCTCGGCCTTCTGCCTCGAGGACCTCCCCTGCAAAACACGGCTGTTATACGACAATCAAAAAAGCGCAAGGACGGATCCCCTTTCGAAGTGCTGGGACTTCGGTCTTAGTCACCTGTGAGGCTGGAAGTAGCCCAGGGTAATCGGCCGTAATGGCCACCAAAGCGTTGTCATTACTTGATTGGTAAAATACCCCATCGATCAGGTCCACAGATATGTCCGGATCCTCCTGGGAGGCCGGGTCAAGGGACCGTCCAGGGTCCTCGGGTTGTGGAGGAGGGTTGTTTATTTCCTTTATAGCCTGGCGCAGCTCCTGCGATGAAATCGCTAGACTGAATACTTAACTACGGGAATACTAAACGGATGGGCGAGAAAAAGTCTCCGCTTACCCAGCTCGGAGGATTGTACATAGAGAATCCGCCCTGCGGTTTGACACGAAGGAATTCCTCCTCTTCTTCCTTGTACAAAGTGGATAAGATCTTTATTAGATCAGCAGCCGATCCCGGCCCTTTGCGGCCATGGCGGGTGGCGTCATCCTCCCCGTTGAAATCCCACATGGGGTGGCCTCTATATTGAAGCGGCTGCACCCCCCGCATAATACATATGGCCATGACCTCGATCATGGTCAATCCGGATCGAGCTAAAAAACTTATCTGGCTCATCAGGTAAAGAACGTCCCTGTCATCTTCTTCCTGGGAGCTCCATGGACGCCAGCTCCGGCGCTTCTTCAAAGGGGCGTTGTCGAACTCAAGAAGGCCGATTCTAATAGGATCCGGGAGGGGGACGTCTTCTATATAAAACCATTCTGAAGGCCAGTCTTCGAACGTCTTCTTTGGGGTTCCAGACAGGTATCCGGTCCCGGCAATACGCCACACTTCGGCTCCGCCCACTTGATATATTGACCCCTTCTGAGAACGGGGCACAATGCAGAACAGCTTCCTCCACAGAGCTAAATGAGCCTCACAGCCCAAAAACAACTCGCAAAGGGCTACGAATCCCGTGATATGCAGCATGGAGGCAGGCGTAAGGTTATGCAACTGGAGGCCGTAGAACTCCAGGAGCCCCCAGAGAAAAGGATGAATTGGAAATCCGAGCCCTCTTACCAAATAAGGGACAAAGCATACCCGCTCTCCCTTGGAGGGATTGGGAAGGCTCTCCGCTTGCTCTCCGCCATTATAGGTGGTAAGCCCGGCTCGAACTGGGACCATGTATGCTGGGGGAAGAAATCCCTTGGTCTGAAGCATCACTAATTTGCTGTGCGGACGGAACATCTCTCCCAATCTCCAGGCTTGGGGCTAGGGGAGCGAGAGGAGGAGCTGCGTCGACCGGCCATGATGGAATGGATCTCTGTCGAATGCGCTTCGATGAAGGCTCACCGAGGGAGGATGGTGTGATTTGGATCTGAATCCTCGTCTTTTTAATAGGCAGCTCATTCACACAGCTAGGGGGTAAATGTAAAAGCACCCTGGCTCTTCACATTTGCTCGACACGTGGAAAGTGGCCATTATTGGGCGTGGAAGCCAAGGAGTGCAACATTCACAAAAGGCCGGACACTATTTCGACAGGTACACGGAATTTGGAGAGGAACCCGCCTTGCAATGCCGAAGACAATACTGCGCACCGAACTCATCGTCATTGAAGCCTGGTTCAGGGGCTACTGAGGGAGTCCTGGATTAGGGGGTCTCCGGATAGCCGGACTATATCCTTTGGCCGGACTGTTGGACTATGAAGATACAAGATTGAAGACTTCGTCTCGTGTCCGGATGGGACTCTACTTGGCGTGGAAGGCAAGCTAGGCAATACGGATATGAATATCTCCTCCTTTGTAACCGACCTTGTGTAACCCTAACCCTCTCCGGTGTCTATATAAACCGAAGGGTTGTAGTCCGTAGAATAACATACAATCATACCATAGGCTAGCTTCTAGGGTTTAGCCTCTCTGATCTCGTGGTAGATCTACTCTTGTACTACCCATATCATCAATATCAATCAAGCAGGACGTAGGGTTTTACCTCCATCAAGAGGGCCCGAACCTGGGTAAAACATCGTGTCCCCTGCCTCCTGTTACCATCCGGCCTAGACGCACAGTTCGGGACCCCCTACCCGAGATCCGCCGGTTTTGACACCGACAATGCCATTGAGAATAATTAACCATAATATTATCTAGGAGTTTAGTAGCATCTCCTAAAGTGATTTCCATAAAAGTGCCTCCCGCGGCCGAATCTAAAAGATTTCTAGAAGCAAAATTCAATCCGGCATAAAAAATTTGTATAATCATCCACAAATTCAAACCATGAGTAGGGCAATTACGTATCATTAATTTCATTCTCTCCCAAGCTTGTGCAACATGTTCATGATCAAGTTGCTTAAAGTTCATAATATCGTTTCTAAGAGAGATGATCTTAGCGGGAGGGAAATACTTAGAGATAAAAGCATCTTTGCACTTGTTCCAAGAATCAATACTATTTTTAGGCAAAGACGAAAACCAAGCTTTAGTACGATCTCTAAGCGAAAAAGGAAATAGCTTCAGTTTAACGACATCATTATCGACATCTTTTTTCTTTTGCATATCACATAAATCAACGAAGCTATTCATATGAGTAGCGGCATCTTCACTAGGAAGGCTGGCGAATTGATCTTTCATAACAAGATTCAACAAAGCAGTATTAATTTCACAAGATTCAGCATCGGTAAGAGGAGCAATTGGAGTGCTAATAAAATCATTGTTGTTGGTATTGGTGAAGTCACACAATTTAGTATTATCTTGAGCCATCGCGACAAACAAGCAATCCAACACACGAGCAAACAAAAGGCAAGCAGGCAAAAGAGGCAAATAGAAAGGGGGGATAGAGAGAGAGGGCGAATAAAACGGCAAGGGTGAAGTGGGGGAGAGGAAAACGAGAGGCAAATGGCAAATAACGTAATGCGAGAGATAGGGATTGTGATGGGTACTTGGTATGTTAACTTTTTGCGTAGACTCCCCGGCAACGGCGCCAGAAATCCTTCTTGCTACGTCTTGAGCTTGCGTTGGTTTTCCCCGAAGAGGATGGGATGATGCAACAGAGTAGCGTAAGTATTTCCATCAGTTTTTGAGAACCAAGGTATCAATCCAGTAGGAGGCCACGCTCAAGTCCCTCGTACCTGCACAAAACGATAGCTACTCGCAACCAACGCGATTAGGGGTTGTTAATCCCTTCACGGATCTGATAGATATAATATTTTTGGTATTTTTGGTATAAAGATGCAAAGTAAAAAGTAAAAGCCAAGTAAAAAAGCAAAGCAAGATTAAAGTGATGGAGATTGATATGATGAGAATAGACCCGGGGCCATAGGTTTCACTAGTGGCTTCTCTCAAGAGCATAAGTATTCTACGGTGGATGAACAAATTACTGTTGAGCAATTGACAGAATTGAGCATAGTTATGAGAATATCTAGGCATGATCATGTATATAGGCATCACGTCCGTGACAAGTAGACCGAAACGATTCTGCATCTACTACTATTACTCCACTCATCGACCGTTATCTAGCATGCATCTAGAGTATTAAGTTAAAAACAGAGTAATGCCTTAGGCAAGATGACATGATGTAGAGAGATAAATTCATGCAATATGAAATAAACCCCATCTTGTTATCCTCGATGGCAACGATGCAATACGTGCCTTGCTGCCCCTTCTGTCACTGGGAAAGGACACCGCAAGATCGAACCCAAAGCTAAGCACTTCTCCCATGGCAAGAACTACCAATCTAGTTGGCCAAACCAAACAGATAATTCAAAGAGACTTGCAAAGATAACCAATCATACATAAAAGAATTGAGAGAAGATTCAAATATTATTCATAGATAGACTTGATCATAAACCCACAATTCATCGGTCTCAACAAACACACTGGAAAAAGAAGATTACATCGAATAGATCTCCACAAGAGAGGGGGAGAACTTTGTATTGAGATCCAAAAAGAGAGAAGAAGCCATCTAGCTACTAACTATGGACCCGAAGGTCTGAGGTAAACTACTCACACTTCATTGGAGAGGCTATGATGATGTAGAAGCCCTCCGTGATGACGGCCCTCTTCCGGTGGAGCTCCGGAACAAGCCCCAAGATGGGATCTCATAGATACAGAAAGTTGCGGCGGTGGAATTAGGTTTTTGGCTCCTGTTCTGATCGTTTGGGGGTACGTATGTATATATAGGAGGAAGGAGTATGTCTGTGGAGCACCGAGGGGCCCACGAGGCAGAGAGCGCGCCTTAGGGGGGAGGGGCACCCCCACCCTCGTGACGTCCTCTTTGACTCCTTGGAGTAGGGTCCAAGTCTCCTGGATCATGTTCGGTGAGAAAATCACGTTCCCGAAGGTTTTATTCCGTTTGGACTCCGTTTGATATTCTGTTTCTCCGAAACACTAAAATAGGCAAAAAAAAAGCAATTCTGGGCTGGGCCTCCGGTTAATAGGTTAGTCCCAAAAATAATATAAAAGTGGAAAATAAAGCCCAATATAGTCCAAAACAGTAGATAATATAGCATGGAGCAATCAAAAATTATAGATACGTTGGAGACGTATCACTCCTGGCTATCGTCACTGTGCGGGATGGGGTGGCATTGCCGGAGATGATCGAGGCCGAGCTCAACCATCTCTACCACTGCACCTGGGACTGGCAGGTCACCTTGTTGGCGGGCAACCAGTTCTCGGTGGTGTTCCCTAACGCGATCAGTCACGGCTACAACACCTGCAGCGGCGACATCACCCTAGCGCTCTACAAGCTCGTGGTGGACATCTCAGTGCATGTCCGGGACCCCCTGGCTGTGGCTGTCTTGGACACGGCGTGGATTCTCATAGACGACCTCCCCAACATCGCTCACTCAAAGAGGGTCATCAGGAGCATGTCCCGCATCCTCGACAAGGTGGTCATGGTTGACGAGCTTTCGCTTCATAAGAAGGAGGAGGTGTGGGTCAAGGTCAAATCACTTGACTCGTCCAAGCTCCGCGCCACGATCCGGGTGTTCTTCAACGACCAGGGTTTTGACCTTAGGATCTCTCTCGAGCCGCCCAACCACATCGGCTGCCGCCGCATCCCCGATGACAGCCTCTTGGGGGGCCACGATGGGGGTGGATTGGGGGGCCATCGCAACGACCATGGCCCCCGCCATGGCCACCACTCCGGCTCCAAGGATAATGAGGAGGAATTCGAGGACAGCCCGCGGCGCGACCCGCCTCCTCCTCTAGAGGTGGCGCTGGGGCCGACCTCTCCCTCGCGGCTCCTGTGATCCCCTTCGACGACAGCGATGTGTCGGGCTTGAGCTTACAGGTCTTCCCTGCCTCGTCCCCGTGCTTCCCCGATGGTCCCATCTTCGTGTTCACCATGGCGCCGTCTGCTGTGTCTAACACGTCTCCACCAGCTCTGCCAGCGCCTGCGGCTCTTGCTCCCCTCAGGATGGGAGGTGGCGGATCCGACCCACCTCCACCTGCTAGGCCGCGCCTGCAGCTCTTGCTC
>NC_041382.1:222774694-222776095 GCF_002162155.2 Triticum dicoccoides
ACCTGTCGGGCCAGGAGGGGACTGATCCCCCCTCTGGGGCCGATGCCCCCCGTCTCCGACCCCACAAGCCCTGGTCATCGTCAGGCCCGCGTCTCCTCCGGCTCCGCCTCCGAGCTCGCTGTGCCTCGCCCTAGGTGGGGAGTCGGCTGTGGTGACCACTCCGGTGGCCGCCCCCCCCACTCCCACCTTGGACCGCGGCCTACTCTAGGCAGGGCAGATCGACCTCGTCCCCGGTGACGTGCTCCCATCGCAGTGCCCGGATCGAGGCATCCAGGCCGGTGAGTAGCCCAGCTCTGCCTATCCCCGAGTGGGCAGAGCTTCGAGCCTGAAACGCCCTCGATGCGGCTATATCTCCCACGTGTCGAAGCACGACTTAGAGGCATAACCGCATTGAAAGCAATGTCGCAAGTGAGGTAATCTTCGCAAACAACCCATGTAATACAATAGGGGAAAAGATACACAGTTGGCTTACAATCACCACTTCACACAATTACATGAATAAAGCATTACATCATCCAAATACACTCATGGTCCGACTACGGAACCAAAATAAAAGAAGAACCCCAAATGCGACAAAGGTCCCCGATCGACCCCAACTGGGCTCCACTACTGATCAACTAGAATGAAGCAACACAAAGGACAAGATCTTCAACGAGCTCCTCCTTGAGCTTGGTTGCGTCACCTGCTCTATTCAACGGCACCTGCAAGCTGGTTTTGGAAGTATCTGTGAGCCACAGGGACTCAGCAATCTCGCACCCTCGCGATCAAGACTATTTAAGCTTATGGGTAAGGTAAAGATATGAGGTGGAGCTGCAGCAAGCGAGTAGCATATATGGTGGCTAACATACGCAAAAGGGAGCGAGAAGAGAAGGCAAAGCACGATCGATAAAAGTATGATCAAGAAGTGATCCTAGAACAACCTACGTCGAGCATAACTCCAACACCGTGTTCACTTCCCGGACTCCACCGGAAAGAGACCATCACGGTTACACACGCTGTTGATATATTTTAAATTAAGGTTAACTTTAGGTTTTCTACAACCGGACGTTAACAAATTCCCATCTGCCCATAACCGCGGGCACGGCTTTCGAAAGTTCAAATCCCTGCAGGGGTGTCCCAACTTAGCCCATGACAAGCTCTCACGGTCAACGAAGGAATAGACCTCCTCCCGAGACATTCCGATCAGACTCGGTATCCCGATACAACAAGACATCCTCGACAATGGTAAAACAAGACCAGCAAGACCGCCCGATGCGCCGACATCCTGATAGGAGCTGCACATATCTCGTTCTCAGGGCAACACCGGATGAACACTACGTACAACTAAAACCAGCCCTCAAGTTTCCCCGAGGTGGCGTCGCAAGTGGCTCTAGTTTGGACCAACACTTAGACAAGCACTGG
>NC_041382.1:222776212-222838266 GCF_002162155.2 Triticum dicoccoides
GATGACCCTCGGGATGCGCGACTGCCAAGGGAAAAAGGCTAGGTGGCGAATGGTAAAACCAAGGTTGGGCCTTGCTGGAGGAGTTTTATTCAAAGTGAACTGTCAAGGGGTTCCCATTATAACCCAACCGCGTGAGGAACGCAAAATCCGGGAACATAACACCGATATGACGGAAACTAGGGCGGCAAGAGTGGAACAAAACACCAGGCATAAGGCCGAGCCTTCCACCCTTTACCAAGTATATAGATGCATTAATTAAATAAGATATATAGTGATATCCCAACAAGTAAACATGTTCCAACAAGGAACAACATCTCCATGTTCCAACAAGGAACAAACTTCAATCTTCACCTGCAACTAACAACGCTATAAGAGGGGCTGAGCAAAGCGGTAACATAGCCAAACAACGGTTTGCTAGGACAAGGTGGGTTAGAGGCTTGGTTCAACAATATAGGAGGCATGATAAGCAAGTGGTAGGTATCGCAGCATAGGCATAGCAAAAGAGCGAGCAACTAGCAAGCAAAGATAGAAGTGATTTCGAGGGTATGATCATCTTGCCTGAGGTCCCGCAAGGAAGAAGAATGAGTCCATGAAGAAGATAAACGGACGTAGACGAACGGGTCCTCACAAACGCGACGTTACCGGAACCAACCCGAATAAGCAAACACCGGAAAGAAGGCAAACAACATAGTAAACAACCAACACATGAACATGGTATGATGCACAACCGAGTATGATGCATGTCCGGTTTAAAGAAACATGGCATGGAAAAATGCACAAAACAATCCTACAAATTAAGTGGAGCTCAATATGCAACGAGTTGCATATTGACGAAACACCACATTCAAGTTATTTAGTTTCGATCTTGTTTATGTACCCAACAATATTAAATGTTGTTAAAACATGGCAAGAGGGTGAAGCAAAGTAAAACTACCTATCTAGTCAAGTTTAAATGAGGCCGGAAGCACCGAACAACATTTCCGGTAAATCCCCACATGCCTTAGTAATTTATTGCAACAACAATTTAAACATTTTAAATGTTGTTATCATGATGCGGATGGCATGTACAAGTTTATGCAATTTTACTAAAAGTTGACAAGAGCATTAAGAAGCATTTGTCACCGTGGTGGAAACAAAAGGGGTGCCACGACAACGATACCGGTAACTCGATTGAGATACCGATACAAAGGAGAAGTATGCGGATGCGTGCAAAAGATGGTGGGGCGCTCCCGGATTCCGGGTGTCCCACGAGTTGACGATGGTGACAAGGCAAAAGAGGGGCAACGTGCACCGACAATTCGAGCACGGAGCAAGCACGAGCATCTCATACATCACACATGCATTCGTTCACGGGCAGTCGTCTCGGGGTTATACCTTCGAAGCGTGCGAGCGGAACAGTACTCGTTCGGTGCAAAGTAGAGGAAGTAGCCATTCTCGCACGCTCTAGGGTCGGTGGTAGAGGTTCTTGCGATCTCGGCGATGGTAGTGGTACATGTTTATCGTTGCACAAGTTTCCGTAGACGTTCATGATGTCGTGGTGGAAAGTAGCGGTTCACGCGACGGTAGTTGAACTTGACGTTTGCGTTACACGGGTCTTCGGCGACGGTCGTCGTACATGGTTCGGAGTGGTACTTGCATCTTCGGATTTGTCGGTCTCGTCATCTCGAAGGGGTGCTAGACGGTCTTCGCGATTCCGAAGGCGACGGTAGAGGTACAAACGTTCTTGCGGTACTTGGGTCGTCGTGGAACTTGGCGCTTGCGGTATTTATAGCTCGAAGGGGTACTTGGCGGGTCCAAGGTCTCCGGCCGTAGTGGTTCTTGATGATACGGGTAGTCGAACTTGACAAAAAACGGGTCTCCTCGGGGACTTGATGCATCCAAATTCTTCGAGTTTGTAGTGGTACTTGGCGTTCTGGTTCGGTGGTGAAGCATGTACTTGGCAGCAAAATAGAGACGAGCAAGAGAAGGAGGGACGACGCGGTGGAGGCAAGATCGCTGGACGAGGTCGAGGTACGGAGCAGGGCGCCGAGTGGCACGACAAGGTGCAGCTCGAGCACGAGGAGAAGCAGAGGAGGCCCGATGAGGAAGGGGCTTGCTGGCTTGGAGGCTCTGGTGGCCGGCGCCATGACGACTGGGGCCAGCGGCCTACGCCGAGAGCAGCAAGGAGAAGGCCGGGATGGGCAGTGCTTGACGTCGGCGGGCGGCGGCCTCACCGGAGTGGGGAAGGCGGCGACACTGGTGGGAGAAGGAGGCGGGGGTGCGGGCTCGCGCATGCTGATGGCCCCGTGGGCGCAACGGCGGCAAGGAGGCCAACGTGGCTCCGACCTGGTTCCCTGGATCGAAGGAGGAGGGAGGATGAGGGGAGCCGGAGGGAGATCGAGAGGGGGTTCGAGCAGCTGGGGATGGGGATCGGACTGCAAGGGAAAGATGGGGTCGGGCACGAGAGAGAGAGAGATCGAGGGAAGGAGGAGGTCGAGCAAGGGAGATGGCTTCTGGCGGCGGTGAGGGAACGAGGGAACGAGCAATCGAGGGGAGTGGGGTTTAGTCGGGCCTAGGGTTGCAGGCACTAGTGGGAGGCGGCTGGGCCTAGCAGGCCATGAAGCAGGAGGGGCCGGCCTGGCTAATAGGCTTGTGGGGAACGATGGCCTGGGTGGGATAGCTTGGTGGGAGGCCCAAATGGCCAGCAGTGCATGCTCTCTCTCCCCCTCATGTTTCCTTTTGCAGAAAAGAAAAGAGAGAAAAAAAGAGGTTAGGAAAAGATTTATGCATGGGGTAATTTCTCCCGGTCTCATAAAAATGAGCTTAAACCCAGAAAAATGGAGTGGGCAAGAATGCAAGATCTAAATTCAAAATCATTTGAATTTAATCCAAAAGGTTTGAACAAGGGCTAGGAAATGAAGGTGTCCAAAAATGTTCGGATTTTTGGGAGAGCTCCGAAAATGACGAAAGAATTTACGGACTAAGTTTGAGGCCAAGGGTTGTGATAACAAAGCCATTAGGATTTGCAAGTGTGTTATAGTGAATTTAAAATTAAAGAAATATTGAATATATCTCCCTACTATCGGGAGGATATGTTATAAAGAGAATCACCATGTGAATTCCCTCGATTTAAATGGATCAAAGATCCATGCAATTTTATTTAAGTGAGTTTTAAAACGGGTTGCATGATGACATGATGCAATGCACATGATGCAAAGATGAATGCAAAGAACCAAACAAAACACACAACGAAACCCTGGAAACCCTGGAAGGCAATTGAAGCTCCGGTCTTGGGGCGTCATAGGGCCGCTGCCCGGAACCTTGAGCCAGGTACTCGATCCATCCCTGCTACTCCCGCTACTTGTTCATTTTTTGCTCTTGAGTCCGCGCCGCTTGGCCACCTCGCGAAGGTGGCTGCGGATTCGACCATTGGAGAGGTCGCCCCCCCCCTTAGTTCAGATTGAGGCAATTCGCGCGCGGGAAATCCTCGACGGACACCTTGCTCAGACCCGCGCACGCTTGCAGGCCACCTCGGGTGCTCCTGATGGAGCAGCCCCGCGCATCCAGCAATCTGCCGCGGCCGTCTGGGGAAAATCCGAGGCCGCACCCGCTCCCACACCGCAACCCTCTGTGCTCAGAGCGCATCACGTGTCTTGGGGTCAAGCAGCCCCCCGATGGATGCATGATGCGGACCCTCTTCCGGAACATTCGTGGTTTCGACCAAGACGGCCGACGCTGCCCACTGATAGAGTACATTCGAACCGAGCGAATTGACATAGTAGCCATCCAAGAGACGATGCGTACGGAGTTCTCCCTGTCGGAGCTCGAGCATCTGAGCTCCGACCTATTTGCTTGGCACTGGCTCCCTTCTAGTGGGGGTACGGGCCACTCGGGTGGTATCCTTCTTGGGGTAAAGGTGCCACCTTTGAGGTAGGCAGCATGGATCGTGGCGAGTTCTTCGTTAGCATGGAGATATTTGAGAGAGCCCTGAACTTCAAATGGGAAGTGATTGCGGTCTATGGTCCGGCCGACCATCGCCGATCGGAGGCTTTCCTTGCTGAACTCCGGAGGAAGGTGGTGACCGCCCAGCTACTAGTGGTAGTGGGCGGCGACTTCAACCTTATCCGGTCGGAGGAAGACAAGAGCAATAATCTGGTCAACTTCCCCCGGATGCAGATGTTCAATGACTGCATCGCAGATATGGGACTTCGTGAACTCGATAGAGTCGAGGCTAGGTTCACCTGGACCAACCGACAGGTGGAGCCGACCCGGTCTGTCCTCGACAGGGTCATTGCTTCCCCCGAGTGGGACATTCGTTGCCCCCTAGCTTCGCTCCGGGCGATCATGCGGATTGGATCCGATCACGTGCCCCTCCTCCTATCCTCGGAGAACAAGCGCCCCCCTGCCGCCCCATTTCCGTTTCGAAACCTTCTGGTTGCGGCAACCTGGGTTCACCTCAGTGGTGGCCACTCGTTGGCGCGAGGCGTGCGTCGCCCCCCATCGTGCCCTCTCGGCCGTGGACTCCTGGCACTTCTGTGCTAATCGGTCCCAGCAATTCATGAAAGGATGGGATGCTAATGTGGGCCGAGACATTCGCAAGCGTAAGAAAGCCCTACTTGAGGCCATCCAGGACCTCGATATGCGGGCTAACACCACAGGCCTAGCCTTTGAGGAGTGGATGATACGTCTCCATTGTATCTATAATTTTTTATTGTTCCATGCCAATATTCTACAACTTTCATATACTTTTGGCAACTTTTTATACTATTTTTGGGAATAACATATTGATCCAGTGCCCAATGCTAGTTCCTGTTTGTTTCATGTTTTTTGTTTCGCAGAATATCCATATCAAACGGAGTCCAAATGGAATAAAAACTGACAGAGATTTTTTTGGAATATATATGATTTTTGGGAAGAAAAATCCACGCGAGACGGTGCCCGAGGTGGCCACGAGGCAGGAGGGCGCGCCTGCCCCCCAGGCGCGCCCCTGACCCTCGTGGGCCACCCGTAAGGCGGTTGATGCCCTTCTTTCGCTGCAAGAAAGCTAATTTCCGGATAGAGATCGTGTCAAAATTTCAGCCCAATCGGAGTTAGGGATCTCCGGGAATATAAGAAACGGTGAAAGGGAAGAATTTGAGAACGCAGAAATAGAGAGAGACAGAGAGACATATCCAATCTCGGAGGGGCTCTCACCCCTCCCGTGCCATGGAGGCCATGGACCAGAGGGGAAACCCTTCGCCCATCTAGGTAGGAGGTCAAGGAAGAAGAAGAAGGAGCGGGGCTCTCTCCCCCTTGCTTTCGGTGGCACCAGAGTGCCACCCGGGGCCATCATCATCACCGCGATCTACACCAACACCTCCGCCATCTTCACCAACATCTCCATCACCTTCCCCCCTCTATCTACAGTAGTCCACTCTCCCGCAACCCGATGTACCCTCTACTTTAACATGGTGCTTTATGCTTCATATTATTATCCAATGATGTGTTGCCATCCTATGATGTCTGAGTAGATTTTCGTTGTCCTGTCGATGGTTGATGAATTGCTATGATTGATTTAATTTGCTTGTGGTTATGTTGCTGTCCTTTGGTGCCCATCATATGATTGCGCGCGTGGATCACACCCTAGGGTTAGTTGTATGTTGATAGGACTATGTATTGGAGGGAAGAGAGACAGAAGGTTCAACCTAGCATAGAAATTGATGCATACGGGATTGAAGGGGGACCAATATATCTTAATGCTATGGTTGGGTTTTACCTTAATGAACATTAGTAGTTGCGAATGCTTGCTAATAGTTCCAATCATAAGTGCATAGAATTCCAAGTCAGGGATGACATGCTAACAGTGGCCTCTCCCACATAATACTTGCTATCGGTCTAGTAAAGTAGTCAATTGCTTAGGGACAATTTCGCAACTCCTACCACCACTTTTCCACACTCGCTATAGTTACTTTATTGCTTCTTTATCTAAACAGTCCCTACTTTTTATTTATGTACTCTTTATTATCTTGCAAACCTATCCAACCACACCTATAAAGTACTTCTAGTTTCATACTTGTTCTAGGTAAAGCGAACGTCAAGCGTGCGTAGAGTTGTATCGGTGGTCGATAGAACTTGAGAGAATATTTGTTCTACCTTTAGCTCCTCATTGGGTTTGACACTCTTACTTATCGAAAACGGTTGCGATCCCCTATACTTGTGGGTTATCAAGACCTTTTTCTGGCGCCGTTGCCTGGGAGCAATAGCGTGGGGTGAATATTCTCGTGTGTGCTTGTTTGCTTTATCATTAAGTAATTTTTATTTGCTGTTCTTAGTTGTTTTCTATCTTTAGTTATGGGTAGGAAATGCAAAATACCAAAAAAATTAGTTGTACCTACTAAACCAATGGTTGAAGAACCACTCAAAATCTATCACACCGCTGAAGCTTATTACTTGGATCATCTTCGATCCCTATGTGCTCGTGTTGAAACCCCAACTAGCTTAGTTGAGGGAAAATCTTTAGATGAGCATGCTTGTTTTGTGCGACACCGAATATCTGAAAAAGGGAAAACTTTACTGGATCAAATTCATCGTTTGCAATGCTATGCTTGGAATTTATGTGAAATATACGATTATACTTGTTGTTCTGAAGACCCTAAGAAACACCTTCCCTACCAATGTTTGTTTAGTGATAATGGAATCGTATCCTCTTATGCTAAGGGTGTTTATAGTTACTATGATGTTCAACAAATTGAATAATTTATTGCTTTTAAGGGTGCTTATGAAATTGCTTCTTTGATTGAAAAGTATGATGCTACTCTTTACAAATCTTAAAATTTTGCCATACTTAAATATTGCTATGATAATTATGCTTCTAATGCCTATGTTGAACCATATATTGACTACTACTCCGCTGTCCAAGAAGAGACTAATATTTTGCAGGAGTCTATGGAAGAAGAAATTGATAAAACTGTGAGCTCATTGGATGAAATAGATGAGGAGGAGAGCGAAGAACAAAAGGAGGAAGAGTGGATTAGCTACCCGTGCCCACCTTCTAATGAGTAACTCTTCAACTCATACATTGTTTAATTTCCCTTTGTGCTTACCGGAGGATGATTGTTATGATCCCGTTGATTCTCTTGAAATATCCCTTTTTGATGATGCTTGTGGCCAAGATGCCAATATGAATTATGCTTATGGAGATGAACTTGCTATAGTTCCTTATGTTAAACATGAAATTGTTGCTATTGCACCCACGCATGATAGTCCTATTATCTTTTTGAATTCTCCAAACTACACTATATCGGAGAAGTTTGCACTTATTAAGGATTATATTGATGGGTTGCGTTTTACTACTACACATGATGATTTTGATGAATATAATATGCATGTGCTTGCTGCTCCTACTTATAATTATTATGAGAGAGGAACTATATCTCCACCTCTCTATGTTTCCAATATGATAGAATTGCAAGAAACTGTTTATAGTATGCATTGGCCTTTACTATGTGTGCATGAATTGTTCTTTTATGACATGCCGATGCATAGGAAGAGAGTTAGACTTCGTTATTACATGATATATATTACCTTGTGCTCACCGCTAAATTAAAAATCATTGTTAATTAAAATTGGCTTTGATATACCTTGGGATCCGGGTGGATTTATTACTTGAGCACTATATGCCTAGCTTAATGGCTTTAAAGAAAGCGCTGCCAGGGAGACAACCCGGAAGTTTTAGAGAGTCATTTATTTCTGTTTTGTGCTTTTATAGAATTTAGAAATAAGAATAATGTGCCAAGGTTTGCCTTTAGGATGTTTACATTTGCTTGATGGTTTGTATGGTGCAGGACAGAAACTTTGGCTGTAGTGCGCAATTTTACATTTTTAGCTGGAACGTCAAATGGTTCTGATTCTTTTTGCAATGTCTTCCTATACAATTTTTTTATTTTTCCTAATTTTGGTAGAATTTTTCAAGTACCAGAAGTATGGTGAATGTTCAGATTATTACAGACTGTTCTGTTTTAGACAGATTCTGTTTTTGATGCATAGTTTGCTTGTTTTGATGAAACCATCAATTTATATTAGTGGATTAAGCCATGAAAAAGTTATATTACAGTAGACACAGTGCAAAAACAAAATATGAATTGGTTTGGAACAGTACTTAGAGTAGTGATTTGCTTTATTATACTAACGGATCTTACCGAGTTTTCTGATGAAGTTTTGTGTGGATGAAGTGTTCGATGATCGAGAAGGTCTCGATGTGAGAAGAAGGAAGAGAGGCAAGAGCTCAAGCTTGGGGATGCCCGAGGCACCCCAAGTAAATATTCAAGGAGACTCAAGCGTCTAAGCTTGGTGATGCCCCGGAAGGCATCCCCTCTTTCTTCAACAAGTATCGGTATGTTTTCAGATTCGTTTCGTTCATGCGATATGTGCAAACTTAGAGCGTCTTTTGCATTTAGTTTTCACTTTTTTATGCACCATGCTGGTATGAGACAATCCTTGGTTGATTTATAGAATTCTCTTTGCACTTCACTTATATCTTTTGAGTATGGCTTTATAGAATGCTTCATGTGCTTCACTTATATCATTTGAAGTTTGGATTGCCTGTTTCTCTTTACATAGACAACCGCCATTTGTAGAATGCTCTTTTGCTTCACTTATATTTGCTAGAGCGTGGGCGTATCTTTTGTAGAAAGAATTAAACTCTCTTGCTTCACTTATATCTATTTAGAGAGATGGCAGGAATTGGTCATTCACATGGTTAGTCATAAAATCCTACATAAAACTTGTAGATCACTGAATATGATATGTTTGATTCCTTGCAATAGTTTTGCGATATAAAGATGGTGATATTAGAGTCATGCTAGTGGGTGGTTGTGAATTGTAGAAATACTTGTGTTGAGGTTTGTGATTCCCGTAGCATGCACGTATGGTGAACCGTTATGTAACGAAGTTGGAGCATGAGGTATTTATTGATTGTCTTCCTTATGAGTGGCGGTCGGGGACGAGCGATGGTCTTTTCCTACCAATCTATCCCCCTAGGAGCATGCACTTAGTACTTTGTTTCGATGACTAATAGATTTTTGCAATAAGTATGTGATTTCCTTATGACTAATGTTGAGTCCATGGATTATACGCACTCTCACCCTTCCACCATTGCTAGCCTCTCTAGTACCGCGCAACTTTCGCCGGTACCATAAGCCCACCATATACCTTCCTCAAAACAGCCAGCATACCTACCTATCATGGCATTTCCATAGCCATTCCGAGATATATTGCCATGCAACTTTCATCATCATCATATACATGACTTGAGCATTCATTGTCATATTGCTTTGCATGATCGTAAGATAGCTAGCATGATGTTTTCACGGCTTGTCCGTTTTTTATGTCATTGCTACGCTAGATCGTTTCACATCCCGGTACACCGCCGGAGGCATTCATATAGAGTCATATCTTTGTTCTAGATATCGAGTTGTAATATTGAGTTGTAAGTAAATAGAAGTGTGATGATCATCATTATTAGAGCATTGCCCCAGTGAGGAAAGGACGATGGAGACCATGATTCCCCCACAAGTCGGGATGAGACTCCGGACGAAAAAAATTAAAAAAAGAGAAATGCCAAAAAAAGAGAAGGCCCAAAAAAAAGAAAAAAAGAAAAATAAAAAAATGAGAGAAAAAGAGAGAAGAGGCAATGTTACTATCATTTTTCCACACTTGTTCTTCAGAGTAGCACCATGTTCTTCATATAGAGAGTCTCTTGAGTTATCACTTTCATATACTAGTGGAAATTTTCATTATAGAACTTGGCTTGTATATTCCGATGATGGGCTTCCTCAAATGCCCGAGGTCTTCATGAGCAAGCAAGTTGGATGCACACTCACTTAGTTTCAGTTGTAGCTTTCATACACTTATAGCTCTAGTGCATCCATTGCATGGCAATCCCTACTCACTCACATTGATATCTATTGATGGGCATCTCCATAGCCCGTTGATACGCCTAGTTGATGTGAGACTATCTTCTCCTTTTTGTCTTCTCCACCATCATATTCTATTCCACCTATAGTGCTATGTCCATGGCTCACGCTCATGTATTGCGTGAAAGTTGAAAAGGTTTGAGAATGTCAAAAGTATGAAACAATTGCTTGGCTTGTCATCGGGGTTGTGCATGATGTGAATATTTTATGTGAAGAAGATGGAGCATAGCCAGACTATATGATTTTGTAGGGATAACTTTCTTTGGCCTTGTTATTTTGAAAAGACATGATTTCTTTATTAGTAGGCTTGAAGTATTATTGTTTTTATGTCAAAATGATGGACTATTGCTTTGAATCACTCGTATCTTAATATTCATGCCATGATTAGACATATGATCAAGATTATGCTAAGTAGCATTCCACATCAAAAATTATCTTTTTTATCATTTACCTACTCGAGGACGAGCATGAATTAAGCTTGGGGATGCTGATACGTCTTCGTCGTATCTATAATTTTTTATTGTTCCATGCCAATATTCTACAACTTTCATATACTTTTGGCAACTTTTATACTATTTTTGGGACTAACATATTGATCCAGTGCCCAGTGCCGGTTCCTGTTTGTTGCATGTTTTTTGTTTCGCAGAATATCCATATCAAACGGAGTCCAAACGGAATAAAAACTAACGGAGATTTTTTTGGAATATATATGATTTTTGGAAGAAAAATTCACGTGAGACGGTGCCCGAGGTGGCCACGAGGCAGGAGGGCGCGCCTGCCCCCCCCCCCCCAGGCGCGCCCCTGACCCTCGTGGGCCACCCGTAAGGCGGTTGATGCCCTTCTTTTGCCGCAAGAAAGCTAATTTCTGGATAGAGATCGTGTCAAAATTTTAGCCCAATCGGAGTTACGGATCTCCAGGAATATAAGAAACGGTGAAAGGGAAGAATCTGAGAACGCAGAAACAGAGAGACACAAAGAGACAGATCCAATCTCGGAGGGGCTCTCGCCCCTCCCGTGCCATGGAGGCCATGGACCAGAGGGGAAACCCTTCTCCCATCTAGGGAGGAGGTCAAGGAAGAAGAAGGAGGGGGGCTCTCTCCCCCTCGCTTCCGGTGGCACCGGAGTGCCACCGGGGGCAATCATCATCACTGTGATCTACACCAACACCTCCGCCATCTTCACCAACATCTCCATCACCTTCCCCCCTCTATCTACAGTGGTCCACTCTCCCGCAACCCGCTGTACCCTCTGCTTGAACATGGTGCTTTATGCTTCATATTATTATCCAATGATGTGTTGCCATCCTATGATGTCTGAGTAGATTTTCGTTGTCCTATTGGTGGTTGATGAATTGCTATGCTTGATTTAATTTTCTTGTGGTTATGTTGTTGTCCTTTGGTGCCCATCATATGATTGCGCGCGTGGATCATACCCTAGGGTTAGTTGTATGTTGATAGGACTATGTATTGGAGGGCAAGAGTGACAGAAGCTTCAACCTAGCATAGAAATTGATGCATACGGGATCGAAGGGGGACCAATATATCTTAATGCTATGGTTGGGTTTTACCTTAATGAACATTAGTAGTTGCGGATGCTTGCTAATAGTTCCAATAATAACTGCATAGAATTCCAAGTCAGGGATGACATGCTAGCAGTGGCCTCTCCCACATAATACTTGCTATCGGTCTAGTAAAGTAGTCAATTGCTTAGGGACAATTTCGCAACTCCTACCACCACTTTTCCACACTCGCTATATTTACTTTATTGCTTCTTTATCTAAACAGCCCCTACTTTTTATTTACGTACTCTTTATTATCTTGCAAACCTATCCAACAACACCTACAAAGTACTTCTAGTTTCATACTTGTTCTAGGTAAAGCGAACGTCAAGCGTGCGTAGAGTTGTATCGGTGGTCGATAGAACTTGAGGGAATATTTGTTCTACCTTTAGCTCCTCGTTGGGTTCGACACTCTTACTTATCGAAAACTGTTGCGATCCCCTATACTTGTGGGTTATCAGTGGATGCTTAGGTACGACCTAGAGGACCAGCTCACGGTCATATACACGGACGAGGAGGCCTACTGGCGCTTGTGAGGTACGCAGAATTGGGTCCTCAAAGGGGACGCCAATACCACCTACTTCCAAGCCATCGCCAATGGCCGTCGTCGTTGTAATTCCATCCCGCTTCTCTGGGACGGCGAGACCCTCCTGCAGCGGCCGAAGGACATCCGGGCCCATGTTGATGGCTTCTACAGAGACCTATTCTCTGTCTCCCCTCGGGGAGGTCTTGCCCTGGCGCAGGACACTTGGCCTGCCCACAGCTGTATTTCTCCTGCTGACAACGCGGCCCTTACGGCCCCGTTCTCTGAGGCTGAAGTGTGGGCGGCTATTAAGGGTATGAACCCTTCGTCGCCCCTCGGTCCGGATGGTCTCCCAGTAAAGTTCTTCCAGACTTTCTGGGAGGTGATTAAACCAGAGGTGGTGGCCTTGTTTGACGAGTTCTTCGTAGGATCCATTGACCTCACCAGGTTGAACTTTGGGATCATCACCCTCATTCCCAAAGTATCCGGGGCCTCGGAGATCCGCCAGTTTCGGCCGATCACGGTGATTAATGTCATCTTCCGCATCCTTGCGAAGGGGTACGCCATTAGGGTGGCCCCCATAGCCGACAGGATCACTCATCCCGATCAGTCGGCATTTATTCAGGGTCGTCATATCCTTGACGGAGTTCTGGTTTTCCACGAATCTCTCCATGAGGTCCACTCCAAACACCTCAAGGAAGTCTTCCTGAAACTGGATTTCCACAAGGCATATGACACAATCAGTTGGCCCTTCCTTCGGGAATGCCTGCTATGGAAGGGCTTCGACGACAGGTGGGTCTCCCGAGTGATGTAAATGGTATCCTCGGGCCGGACAGCGGTGAACATTAATGGGGAGGTCGGCCCTTTCTTCCCCACATTTTGTGGGGTACGCCAGGGTGACCCCTTCTCACCGTTCCTCTTCAACATGGTGGCCGATGCTTTGGCAGCCATCTTAGATAAAGCCAAGGCCGCCGGCCACATTAAGGGCATAGTCCCGCATCTGGTTGGGGGGAACGGCATATCCCTCCTCCAATATGCGGATGACACCATTATCATGGTGGAAGGCATGGAGACCGACATCATGAACTTGAAGTTCCTTCTGCTTTGCTTCCAGCAGATGTCTGGCCTCAGGATCAACTTCGAAAATAGTGCGGTCATGGTCTTGGGATAATCCCAACATGAACGGTAGAGCATCACGGATCGGCTCAATTGCCAGCTTGGGTGTTTCCCCACGACCTACCTGGGGATCCCCATTAGTGATTCGAGGCTCACGGTGGCTGAGCTCCGCCCCACGGTTGGGAAGCTTCAACACCGCATCGAGCCTTGGCAAGGCCGTTGGCTCTCGAAGGCGGCCCGGGCAGTGCTTATTAACTCATCCCTTGCCAGCCTGCTCTTGTTCATCATGAGCTTCTATAGCCTTCCGGAGACCCTTCATCACGAGATTGCCACTGTTCAGGGACGCTTCTTCTGGGCCGGTGAGGGCGACAAGCAGAAATACCACATGGTCCGTCATCTGAAGATTCGTATTTTCATGTGGCAATGGATATGAGGCCGCCTCCCCTCCGGCGTGGAGGTCCTGAAGCGCAACGGGCCAGGAGATGGGCGATGCCCGCTATGTGGGCCTGAAGAGGATTCGAACCATATCTTCTTCACCTGCATGTCCACGCAGTTCCTATGGAGCTGCTTCCGCGAAATAGTGGGTGGAAGCTGGGATCACAACAACTTCCCCGCTCTTTTCGCGGAACTCCAGGCTTTAGCTCCCCCAATTCGCCATATAAGGTGGCTGGTCATCGGGGTGCTATCCTGGACGCTGTGGACTATTAGGAATAAGCTTGTGATTCAGTGCATTCCTCTTCGACGTGCTACTGACGCTTTGTTCAAATGGTCTGGTTACTTGCAGCTTTGACGGCCGCTTAGCCGTCCCAGGGAGAGAGACGCCATCACCTCCATCATCACCCAACTTTGCTTGATGGCTCTCCGGATGGCTCCACCGCTTCCCCCACCACCGCCGGAGCTGGATTAGTGTGTCTACAACATCGCCACCGTCGTTCTATGTTGTGTCTCTTGTGTTGGGCTTGTTGTGCTGTGCCCACAGCTGAACTTGGGTCTCGTTTGTGTTTGTGCCTGTCGGTCCTGTCCACGGTGGTTGTGTTTGTGTGTGTGTTGTGTGGTTGAGACCTTGTTACTTTGTGCTCGGTGGTTGCTTTATTTATAAAGCGGGGCGAAAGCCTTTTTCGGTAAGACGGGAGTAGGCAATCCCTTAGTCATCACATCAGCAAACTGTTGCGTCGTCGGCATGTGGAGAACCCAAACACAGCCAAGGGCAACCTGCTCGCGCACGAAGTGAATATCGAGCTCAATATGCTTCATCCGTCGATGGTGTACCGGGTTGGCGGAGAGGTAGACCGCGCTGACGTTATCGCAGTAGACAAGAGTGGCCTTGTGAACATCACAAAGCAACTCCCGAAGCAACTGACGTATCCAAGAGCACTCGGCCATGACATTAGCCACGGCGCGATACCCTGCCTCGGCGCTGGAGCGGGAGACCGTGGGCTGCCGCTTCGATGACCAAGAGATCAACGAGGGCCCAAGGTAGATGCAGTAGCCTGACGTAGAGCGTCACGTGTTGGGGCAGCCAGCCCGGTCAGCATCCGAGTAGGCCACGAGGTCGAGGGAGGCGGAGGCCGTCAGGGTGGTTCGTGGTTTTCGGCAGCGCGCGGGCGTGGACTTCACCGACACCTTCGCCCCGGTTGTGAAACCGGGCATGATCCGCGCCGTCCTTCAGCTGGTGGTCTCGCGCGCCTGGCCTGTGCATCAGTTGGACGTTTCCAACGCCTTCTTGCACGGTCATCCCACCGAGCAGGTGTGTGAGCAGCCTACTGGTTTCGTCGACGCCGAGCACCCCGACTTCGTGTGGTTGCTCTCCCGCTCTCTTTACGGGTTGAAGCAGGCGCCTCGGGCTTGGTACCAGTGTATAGCAGCCTTCCTGCAGTCTCCGGGCTTTCGGTCCACTCGCTTCGATGCCTCACTCTTTGTGTATCATCAGGGAGCTGACACTGCATATCTGCTGCTCTACGTCGATGACATCATCCTCACGGCGTCCGGCCCCGATCTCCTTCAGCGGCTGACTGCTCGTCTTCGTGATGAGTTCGCCCTCAAGGACTTGGGGCCCCTGCACTACTTTCTCGGCATCGAGGTGCCATGTTAACAGATGATTTGCAATGCAATGTATTGATTGGGGTGCTGGTGCACGCATATATAATATAAGGGAAGGCCTCTATCTCAACTATACAAGACTAGGAGATGTGCCACAACTCCAATACGTGTGCAATACAAAATATATACTAACAAGGCCGAAAGAGATGTACGGTACGGGGTCATGACCGTGAGTAACTTTTTTGTTTTTTTAGCCAGTACAGATGCAAGCGCACATACATATACGCATACACTCATCCTTATGAACTTGCAACTCATGTTTCAATTCTTGTGGCTCTTGCTCCCCAACAGTCTATCGTATCATGTGATCATGTCCAGGTCCGTTGCCTGGCCGGCCACAGTGATCTATGAGCATAATTGGTTTGATGTCAAAAGTTGACATGTCAAATTTTGACAACTGTCAACTATTGGCTAGAGATCGGTTATTTGCCAATTCTCATTGCCAATCTCACAAAAAGTAACCAAATGTTGGTAGCAAATCAATTATGCTCATAGATCACTGTGTGAGGCCGAAAGAGACGTGCGGTACGGGGTCATGACCGCAAGCAACTTTTTTTTTCTTTTGGTGCTGATGCATACCTAATCTAGTATAATACTAGTATGTCTTTGTCTCTGTTAGCGAGGGTCACACTTGGACCTTCACATTTCTTCCTGGTAACTAATTTCAAATGACGTGTGACACTTATCAGAGTCCTAACTAATTGAACGAGATGGGGTTCATTTGATGATCACAATGGTGAGTTTTCTGGTGGGGTAGCAACTCAAGCTATATATATTGCTCCGTGTTGTCGCTAAGCAATAGACTTAGACACGTGGTTGGTGGGGGCGTCAACCGTTGTACGTGCTCGATAGATAACCAGGCATCTGGCCGTTTGATTGATTAGCTGCGATAGTGACGGGCCAGTGGGCAGGCAAATCCTTTTGCAGATTCTTTTCTTTTTTATTGTTCATCAGGGCGACCTTCAAAAAAAAAAAACTCAAGACACCAACCACTACAGCTAGATTTATTAGATTTGTAGCTATATTATTAATCAACGGAACCGAGTAGTAGTACAAATGGATGCTGGACGATGATCTCATGGTTTGATTGATACGTGTAACTGGATACTGATCTCATGAGCATATACATATGGAAGATTCCAGCTGATTGCAACGCTAGTGTTTGTATATGTAGGTCAGTACGCATCCTCTTTCTCCATCTCTCCTTTTCCCTCTTATCTTAGGCAGATGAAACTAACTCCACGCCTATGGTGGAGGCTAGAGCATCTGTCCTTTTGTTGCTAATCTGGACTGCCCACTACGGAAGTGTCTCTGACTCATCTTTGTCTCCTCGGGAGGCATATCCCATGCCTTTTACGATGAGAATATCCACTATATACAGCACTTTTCACACAATTCCAGTACAAAGCACGGAAAGCCAGAATGATATGGATGTTAATTGGAGTTGGCTTTTGCAAGCTCCCCATTACATTACCCCTTTTCTTTTCTAAAGGTGAGGGGATGGGTGCTTCCGTTGGCTGGTGGACTCCTCATCAGGATTATTTGGTATTCTAGTCGCGCCGGATGCTGTCATCCTTTTGGGAGCTACCTAGCTACCCATCAGGTTCAGGATGGTTTGATATGTAACCGCAAAGTCAGATCTCACCGGATCCTTAAAGCTACCAGCATATGCTGGTATCTAGACTTGTGAATTCCTTGGGATAAAACCGGCCCCGTGTTTCACTTTGAACGAGAAGTGTAGAGTTCATGCTTCGGGTGTCTACCGATGAATATTTTTTTAACTGGGAAGTGAGTTTAGAAGATCCGAAAAAATTACCACGCCCATCTGGGGAGGTTAATTAAGCTTCTCGCACCCATTTTATATCCCACTTGTACCTTAAACTTTAGTCTCTCTTTTTTTTTTTGAGGAAGAGACCGTAGAACAATAGTTCTACGGTAATTTATATTAATAAAAATAAATATTTACAGCAGAAAAGGAAAAGGAAAAAGGAAAAACAGCTAAGCTAACCAATGCCTATCTTGGGAAACATCATGGGAACAAACATAGAGCTTAGAAATGTGCGTCAATCCAGTCTGAAAAGGATTGCTTATGTTTCAACTTGATCCTGTGTTTAAGAAGTAGATCTTTCTTGAGGAGCACTTTCCATGTCATGACATTGGGAGTAATATGTCTGAATATTTTGAAATTCCTTTGCATCCAAATTTGCCAGCAAGCCATGATGATAAAGTTCAGACCAACTTCCTTTGGGATATGATTCAGAGCTAAAAGAATCTCAGAAATAACACTTGTGTCTCTATGTTTGTGTGGGAAAAACATGTCCCAGCATCTTCAACTTGATCAGAACATGGAAAGGGGCAGTCCCAAAACAAGTGCATAGCAGTTTCTTCAACTTGATCAGAACAGAGCTCACACATATAAGATGGGAGGTGGAAAGATTTTCTGTGTAAAAGACCTCTTGTGTTTACTCGATCATGCAGTAGCAACCAGAAGAAGATTTTATATCTTAACATAACAGCAGTAGCCCAAATCTTCTTGAAAATAGAATGTGCCTCCTCCCCTTTGATGAGAAAATTATAGGCTTTTGAAGGGGAAAATGTGGCCGAGTTCCAAATGTATTTCCATTGATCAGCATGTCCTCGAAGATTAGCTTGCTCTAAACATGCTTGTGCTTGATGAAACTGTGCAAAGGCTAGATTGGACAGAGGCAGGTGAAAAAGATCTTGGAAGGAGCTGAAGTGAGAGGCCTCTTGGATGGATAGCAATTCATCCTTTGCGAAGGAAAACAGATGAGGGAATTGCAGCTTTAGAGGAACAGGACCCCAACTATCATGCCAAAACATAACTGAGGAACCTTGTCCTACAGAGCAGTGAGCCAATTCCTTGAAAATCGGAAGTAACTTAATGATGGACTTCCACCAGAAAGAGCCAACATGTCTGCTGGTTGGGGCTCTGTTGCTGTAGTAAGATTCCCAAATCAAGTGTACCCAAGAAAGATCACTCTCTTTTTTGGCTAATACCTTAAACTTTAGTCTTGAAACACAATGCCTGCTGCTTGTTATGTGCAAAACAATTGCGGTGGAATTTCTACAAGAGTAGTAGGATAAGTATACAGAAATTCCATGTTGAACAACTGTCAATAAGAAAAGAGATCCCCGTTCAACAAAAGAAGTAATCACACACATTTTAAATTCCTAGTAGGATTGATCACGCGTTTTTCAACGGATCAAAGAGACAGAACGAGAGTTTTTCAACACAAGCTGCTGAAAATAAATTATGGGTTGCTCAGAGGGGGAGTAGTATCCACACTGTTCGATTATTCTCACATTCCATGTTCCTTAAATAAAGAGTCACGCACCTGTATATCCGTTGTCCACGCGCTTGCGTTGCGTCTACATCTCGTTTCCTTAAAACAAGAGGACCGCAGACTACGTAAGTACAACAGGTCAACAAGAAACTGAGGGAGACGTAGCTAGAAAAGTAGGGATTCGACGGTTTAGATGTGAAAGGCTCAGATCAAACACAAGGGGGGCACCGACACTGTGAAGAAAGAGTATGGGCTAATTCATACGCTCAATTTGACCATTTTAATTTCACGTTTCCTTATACGAGGTTACCGGTTATACAACGAGGCATAAGATTGGACAGGGAGCAATACCCCACGACCAAACAATGAGAGACAGTACACCGATCACATGCAGTTCAAGACCTTAATTGGATTACAGTGTCATGTAGTGCACTACAGAATAGTAGTGGCCAGCTGCAACGGGCATGGAATGCTTATTGAGGTTTTTGGTGGCCAGCCACGAGGTAACTAGAGGGCAGCAATGCATTCGATCTCAATCCTGGCGTTCAGTGGCAGAGCTGCGACTTGGTAGGTCGAGCGCGCTGGTGCAGGGGCTGGAAAATCTACAAAGGAGAAAAGGTTGAGAAATTCAGAAACAAGGTGAAGGAACATCCTTGCACACGGTTCGTGTGTCAATTACTGCAATCAGAGGCATAGATAGATGGTGACAACAACAAAGGAGTACAAACATCAGACTTACATTTAGCGTAAATCTCATTCACGTTCTTGAAATCCTGTAGGTCCGCTAACCTGCACGTACAAGAATGGAATTATTCCCAGGGATCATAACATCTTTTAGCAACAAAAATTCCATGTAAAGGGCATGCAGTACTACACACATGATTGTTGTCTTGACAACTGATGAGTAGCTAGCACCACTTGCTTTCAATATTTCACCCATGTTCTTCATAACCTGTCACACAACAGGAGAAACGCAAAATAGATGTCAGAAATGGGCACCAAAGTTGCAGCAGATATAGCAGACGTTTATATTTAGTGACTGCAAAGGCAGGATCACCAATACCATCACCTAATTGCATATGATTTCAACATAGAGACTAACCAAATATGCAAAGTCTACCAACAGAGGTCTCTAAAAGGCAGAGCAATGTGTTCAGCGCACCAGAATAATAAATACATTGCCAGATTCAAAGTATATAATACTAATACATGGGTAAGCCTCACAAAGAAACGGTTGGGACTTGGAGTAACTCAGAAACTAAGCAGGGCATAATGTTTGCATCTGACACACTAAGCTCAGATAATGTAGCAACATTTTTTTTCTTTTTCTGTGAGGAAATGTAAGAAACATTTAGTAACATCAAAGCCATCACCTGCTCGGTTTGCTCCTCCACGCTTTCAGAGACAAACTTCCCTGTCTGAAAACAGAAGCAAGGTACTTAACATAAGTTATACTGCTGGCATCTTCAAATAGTGAAGGCACAGATTGATTTTATGATATAGAGAAATAAGAAAAAGGATGAATGAACAAAAGTTTGAGCAGCAAACCTCAGGATTTAGGCCAAGAACGCCCGAGACAAACACAAGATTGTTTGCTTTTATCGCCTGAGTAGGGGCCTAGTGCTGCTGGCGCCTTCTCCGTCTGAACAGCCTCCTTTTGAACTATACAGAATATTTTACAAACATCATCACAATGTGACAGCGTGTTCAGATTTAACAGGTCTGAACCTAAAAAAAAGCTTGCGACAAGCAAGGGTACACAAAGCTATAAAGTAGGAGCAAACAAAACTCTGCAGTTATGCATACTGGGGCAAGAATTATTCGAGATCTATTGGTGAACAAATTAGTTAACTTGGAGACTCTTCGTATGTCCTTAGGCCCATTTTGTAGTTCACCAAAATTTTAATCATCTCTAGTGAGCCACAGTTTGAAATCACTTATGAATCTTAATCTTCAACAGATAGGCATAAAACAATCCTCTTGACAGTAGAACTGTACTACTAGGTGTGAGGAGGAAGAGGTTAGCCTTGATGGGCAGGTGGTGCCTCAGAAGGACACCTTTCGGTATTTGGGGTCAATGCTGCAGGAGGATGGGGGTATTGATGAAGATATGAACCATCGAATCAAAGCCGGATGGATGAAGTGGCGCCAAGCTTCTGGCATTCTCTGTGACAAGAGAGTGCCACAAAAGCTAAAAGGCAAGTTCTACAGGACAGCGGTTCAACCCGCAATGTTGTATGGCGCCGAGTGTTGGCCGACTAAAAGGCAACATGTTCAACAGTTAGGTGTGGCGGAGATGCGTATGTTGAGATGGATGTGTGGCCACACGAGGAAGGATCGAGTCCAGAATGATGATATACGAGATGGAGTTGGGGTAGCACCAATTGAAGAGAAGCTTGTCCAACATCGTCTGAGATGGTTTGGGCGTATTCAGCGCAGGCCTCCAGAAGCTCCAGTGCATAGCAGACGGCTAAAGCGTGCGGAGAATGTCAAGAGAGGTCGGGGTAGACCGAATTTGACATGGGAGGAGTCCGTTAAGAGAGACCTGAAGGATTGGAGTATCACCAAAGAACTAGCTATGGACAGGGGTGCGTGGAAGCTTGCTATCCATGTGTCAGAGCCATGAGTTGGTCGCGAGATCTTATGGGTTTCACCTCTAGCCTACCCCAACTTGTTTGGGACTAAAGACTTTGTTGTTGTTGTTATTTATACTTATTGTCTATGGCTGCTGTCAGATGTCTTATTTATACTTATTGTCTATGGCTGCTGTCAGGTGCACCCAGCCCTATAGCTTTCTTGTGGTGAATGATGACTAAGCTTGCGTTTCCACTTCATTCGCCAATCGTATTGCTTCTTATGCAAAGAAACATGTCACTTTGCATACTTTCTCATAACTAGCCGCTTCTTGATAGAGTAGCTAGAATCAACAAATGCATCTCAAAACTCTTTTTATTGACAAAAAACTGTAACAAATTCCTACTGCGTATATTTTTGTGTTTCACATATGAAGAAATGTGCAGAAAAAAAGTTCAAAAGAGCAATAACTAATCAAAGAGAAAAGAAAACAAGGAGGTTAATTTCCATGAGGGATGGAAGCAAAGCTAATAATCTGAAGTTGCTGACCAATCTGGAAAAGAAAGATATTTTTTCCGTTTGAATCTAAAGTCCAACTCCTGTTTGAAGATGGAACGGCATGAGTACAAACTTGGTGGTCTTCCTTTGAAAATGAAACCATTACTGACCATCCAGATGGCCCAGGCAATCAGACTATCAGAGTAAAGATTTCCAAGTAGAAAGGAAATTGCAGAGCATCTCTTAATGTTTCAGTTTTCCTTTGCAAGCATTTCAAACTGCATTCCCATAAAACTGTAATACCTTCTATTGTTTATACGCAAACTAAATGAGCGGCATCTGCGAGTAATTGGGAGAGCGCTCGGCTTATAAATTCACAAGGAATCCTATAACCAGTGTATCCGTTCCTTAAGACGCGTCGGATCGATTCGAAGGAGGAAGTGAAGGCGACGTGCTACCGGCGGAAAGAGGGAAATGAGGAGCGTACCGGTGGCGGAGGTGGCGAGGGACGCGGCGACGGGGCCGAAGCGGCGGCGCCCGGCGAATGAGACGGAGGCGGCGGCTGCTGCTGAGAAGGGCAGGCGGATCTCGGCGGCCGGGGAGGCGGCGAATCTGGAGACGGCGGCGGCGGCGCTCCACGCCATGGCTAAAACCCTACTCCACCAACTACGAGCACGGGACGGCAGAAGATTGGATTGTGTTGCTCTCTGTTGGAATGGAGCCGAGTTTTGCGTAGCGATTTGCTACCAGTATAGGAGTATTTTTTAAGAGAAGAAAAATAAAACTGCCGCGACATGTGATGGCGGATTACGCTTTGGAGGTACCGTTTGTCTGTTTCTTTGTTCCTATAGAAAACAAAAAAGTAGCGTCATCAAAGGACGGATGTTCGATGCATGACAGACTCGCGGTTTAGCCCTTCTTTGGTTTGGAGAGAAATTTACACCACAGGATTTTTATAGGGCAATGTTTATTTTCCTGGTTTCTACTCCGGTGCCCTCTTTCCATTGGTTGTGACAATCTTAGTTATGCACGGTGTGTGCTTATTATTTTTGTATCCTTTGCTAAAAAAATCCCTTTTCACTCAATAAAATCTATCCTTTGCTAAAAAAATCCCTTTTCACTCAATAAAATCTATCCTTCGCTAAAAAAATATCCCTTTAGAGAAGTTTTTAAAAAGAGATTTTTAGGTTAAAAAAATGTATTTATGCACTAGCATCCAAGACATAGTTTAATAGAAGAAGTCTATCCGGGTGAGGCGCCAACAATCCTAAGCTACACGCTAATTTCCTATAAAATAGTTTACATATTTCAATGCAGATTAAAGGTAGAGATTAGAGGTTACCCTTCAATTAAAAAATTAGATCATTCTGATCTTTTTTTTGTGGGGTAAAGAACTTGTATTACTCACGGAAAGTGTTCATACAATCATTGTTTGCAAGTTTTACCACTTCAGGGGGACCTGACCCTATCCAAGTCAAGGTTCTATTTTCAACTCTAGCAAATCTAGCTAAACTGTCACTGGCCTTATTACAAAAGTGAGAAACATGAGTAATACTAGATAACCGAAGACCTCTCAGCAACTTAATCTCTTTGATAATAGATGCATAAAGTGATCTATCTTCACCCTTACTTTGGATCAACGAGACCGCCGTGGATGAATCCAGCTCAATACATATCGGCAAATCACTCCTTTGAATAGCCAAAGATAATCCTTCCATGCATGCACATAATTCCGCCTCAAGTGCATCACGGCATGAGTACAATTTCATGCACGCCGAGAAGATGATACTCCCTGCCTCATCTCTGAACAACATCCCTGCACCAGCTTCTCCTTCTGAAACAAAGGCGCCGTCAGAGTTTAACTTCACCCAGCCACGCGCTGGAGCATGCCACCCCGACGGTGGTTCTGAAGCACATTGTGGATTGCTGGCAACAAAGTAGGTGATAACCATTTTTCCTTTACGTGGATCAACGTTTGAGTTCAACTTAATGCCAATGAGAGAGTCAAGATAGCTCTGAAGGAATCTGCAAGACACGTTGACTGGAGGTGTAGGTTTATTATGCACTAATTCGTTCCTCACATACCAGCTCCTCCAAAAGACCATCAACACCATGCTTCTCTGAACATCATCCAGGGATTCAATTAACTGGATAAGCCACTCCCTGCCAGTAAATAAGATACTCTGCAGACTAGGAAGGTTCCAAACTGAAGATAATGCTTGGTATAGCTCACGGGAAAGAGGACACCGTACAAAAGGATGATAGTTATCCTCCACTTCCATCGCACATACCGGACATAAACCGGATGTTTCTAAACCAATTATGTGCTTCTTCTGCCAGGTTGGAAGAGCATCAATGGCTAAACGCCAAGCAAAATTTCTGACAGCCGGCGGTAGCCCGCACGCCCAAATATATTTCCAGCATGGCCGCTCGCCAGAAGGTTGCACGCTTCTTGATTTTGCATTGTACCTGTACTCTTCATCAAACGCCATATCATACGCAGATTTAACCGAGAACTGACCATGTTTGCCCAGTCCCCAAGCCAGAATGTCATCCTCCAAACGAGGAGACGCCCGGATCTTTAAAATTTCGGTGACATCCGCTGGGACAAAATATCTTTGCACCAATTCATAATTCCATGAACCATTTGCATTTAATAGTCCCTCCACAAACCTTATACGACAATTATGCTGAGGTGAGATAGGCTTGTAAGAATGTGGTCTGGGAATCCAATTATCTCTCCAGACTCTGATACCTTTTCCATTGCCCACTCTCCACACTAGGCCTTTTTTGAGCAACTCTAAACCATAACTTATAGCTTGCCACGACGAAGAGGCATTCCCTGCAAAGACTGTTTCCTCTAGCTTACCATTGGGTAATATCTTGTTGGAAATATGCCCTAGAGGCAATAATAAATTAGTTATTATTATATTTCCTTGTTCATGATAATCGTTTATTATCCATGCTAGAATTGTATTGATAGGAAACTCAGATACATGTGTGGATACATAGACAACACCATGTCCCTAGTAAGCCTCTAGTTGACTAGCTCGTTGATCAATAGATGGTTACGGTTTCCTGACCATAGACATTGGATGTCATTGATAACAGGATCACATCATTAGGAGAATGATGTGATGGACAAGACCCAATCCTAAGCCTAGCACAAGATCATGTAGTTCGTATGCTAAAGCTTTTCTAATGTCAAGTATCGTTTCCTTAGACCATGAGATTGTGCAACTCCCGGATACCGTAGGAGTGCTTTGGGTGTGCCAAACGTCACAACGTAACTGGGTGGCTATAAAGGTACACTACAGGTATCTCCGAAAGTGTCTGTTGGGTTGGCACGAATCGAGACTGGGATTTGTCACTCCGTGTAAACGGAGAGGTATCTCTGGGCCCACTCGGTAGGACATCATCATAATGTGCACAATGTGATCAAGGAGTTGATCATGGGATGATGTGTTACGAAATGAGTAAAGAGACTTGCCGGTAACGAGATTGAACAAGGTATCGGGATACCAACGATCGAATCTCGGGCAAGTATCGTACCGCTAGACAAAGGGAATTGTATACGGGATTGATTAAGTCCTTGACATCGTGGTTCATCCGATGAGATCATCGTGGAACATGTGGGAGCCAACATGGGTATCCAGATCCCGCTGTTGGTTATTGACCGGAGAGTCATCTCGGTCATGTCTGCATGTCTCCCGAACCCGTAGGGTCTACACACTTAAGGTTCGGTGACACTAGGGTTATAGAGATATAAGTATGCGGTAACCTAAAAGTTGTTCGGAGTCCCGGATGAGATCCCGGACGTCACGAGGAGTTTCGGAATGGTCTGGAGGTAAAGAATTATATATAGGAAGTGCTATTTCGGCTATCGGGACAAGTTTCGGGGTCACCGGTATTGTACCGGGACCACCGGATGGGTCCCGGGGGTCCACCGGGTGGGGCCACCTGCCCCGGGGGGGCACATGGGCTGTAGGGGGTGCGCCTTGGCCTACATGGGCCAAGGGCACCAGCCCCTAGAGGCCCATGCGCCAAAGGGACAAGAGGAGGGGAGAGTCCTAAAAGGGGAAGGCACCTCCGAGGTGCCTTGGGGAGGATGGACTCCTCCCCCCCTTGGCCGCACCCTTCCTTGGAGGAAGGGGCAAGGCGGCGCCCTCCCCCTCTCCCTTGGCCCTATATATAGTGGGGGGGAAGGGAGGGCAACCTAACCTAAGCCCTGGCGCCTCCCTCTCCCTCCCATGACACATCTCCCTCCTCCCGCAGCGCTTGGCGAAGCCCTGTTGGAATCCCGCTACTTCCACCACCACGCCGTCGTGCTGTTGGATCTCCATCAACCTCTCCTTCCCCCTTGCTGGATCAAGAAGGAGGAGACGTCGCTGCTCCGTACGTGTGTTGAACGCGGAGGTGCCGTCCGTTCGGTGCTAGGATCATCGGTGATTTGGATCACGACGAGTACGACTCCATCAACCCCGTTCTCTTGAACGCTTCCGCGCGCGATCTACAAGGGTATGTAGATCCACTCCTCCCTCGTTGCTGGTTTCTCCATAGATAGATCTTGGTGACACGTAGGAAAATTTTGAATTTCTGCTACGTTCCCCAACAGTGGCATCATGAGCTAGGTCTATGCGTAGTTTCTATGCACGAGTAGAACACAAAGTAGTTGTGGGCGTTGATTTTGTTCAATATGCTTACCGTTACTAGTCCAATCTTGATTCGGCGACATCGTGGGATGAAGCGGCCCGGACCAACCTTACACGTACGCTTACGTGAGACCGGTTCCACCGACTGACATGCACTAGTTGCATAAGGTGGCTGGCGGGTGTCTGTCTCTCCCACTTCAGTCGGATCGGATTCGATGAAAAGGGTCCTTATGAAGGGTAAATAACAATTGGCATATCACGTTGTGGTCTTTGCGTAGGTAAGAAATGTTCTTGCTAGAAACCCATAGCAGCCACGTAAAACATGCAAACAATAATTAGAGGACGTCTAACTTGTTTTTGCAGGGTATGCTATGTGATGTGATATGGCCAAAGGATGTGATGAATGATATATGTGATGTATGAGATGATCATGTTCTTGTAATAGGAATCACGACTTGCATGTCGATGAGTATGACAACCGGCAGGAGCCATAGGAGTTGTCTTAATTTATTTATGGCCTGCGTGTCAACATAAACGTCATGTAATTACTTTACTTTTTTGCTAACCGTTAGCTGTAGTAGTAGAAGTAATAGTTGGCGAGGCAACTTCATGGAGACACGATAATGGAGATCATGATGATGGAGATCATGGTGTCATGCCGGTGACGATGATGATCATGGAGCCCCGAAGGTGAAGATCAAAAGGAGCAATATGATATTGGCCATATCATGTCACTATTTGATTGCATGTGATGTTTATCATGTTTATACATCTTATTTGCTTAGAACGACGGTAGTAAATAAGATGATCCCTCATTAAAATTTCAAGAAAGTGTTCCCCCTAACTGTGCACCGTTGCGAAAGTTCGTCGTTTCGAAGCACCACGTGATGATCGGGTGTGATAGATTCTTACGTTCGAATACAACGGGTGTTGACGAGCCTAGCATGTACAGACATGGCCTCGGAACACATGCGAAACACTTAGGTTGACTTGACGAGCCTAGCATGTACAGACATGGCCTCGGAACACAAGAGACCGAAAGGTCGAGCATGAGTCGTATGGTAGATACGATCAACATGAAGATGTTCACCGATGATGACTAGTCCGTCTCACGTGATGATCGGACACGGCCTAGTTGACTCGGATCATGTAATCACTTAGATGACTAGAGGAATGTCTATCTGAGTGGGAGTTCACAAGATGAACTTAATTATCCTGAACATAGTCAAAAGGTCTTCGCAAATTATGTCGTAGCTCGCGCTTCAGTTCTACTGTTTAGTAATGTTCCTAGAGAAAATTTAGTTGAAAGTTGATAGTAGCAATTATGCGGACTAGGTCCGTAAACTGAGGTTTGTCCTCATTGCTTCATAGAAGGCTTATGTCCTTAATGCACCGCTTAGTGTGCTGAACCTCGAACGTTGTCTATGGATGTTGCGAACATCTGACATACACATTTTGATAACTACGTGATAGTTCAGTTAAACGGCTTAGAGTTGAGGCACCGAAGACGTTTTGAAACATCGCGAAACATATGAGATGTTTTGAGGGCTGAAATTGGGATTTCAGGCTCGTGCCCACGTCAAGAGGTATAAGACCTCCGATGATTTTCTAGCCTGCAAACTAAGGGAGAAAAGCTCAATTGTTGAGCTTGTGCTTAGATTGTCTGAGTACAACAATCATTTGAATCGAGTGGGAGTTGATCTTCCAGATAAGAAAGTGATGTTTCTCCGAAGTCATTACCACCAAGCTGCTAGAGCTTCGTGATGAACTATAATATATCAGGGACATATATGATGATCCTTGAGATATTCGCGATGTTTGACACCACAAAAGTAGAAATCAAGGAGCATCAATTGTTGATGGTTGGTGAAACCACTAGTTTCAAGAAGGGCAAGGGCACGAAGGGATACTTCATGAAACGGCAATTCAGCTGCTGCTCTAGTGAAGAAACCCAAGGTTGAACCCAAACCCGAGACTAAGTGCTTCTGTAATAAGGGGAACAGCCACTGGAGCAGAATTACCCTAGATACTTGGTAGATGAGAAGGCTGGCAAGGTCGATAGAAGTATATTGGATATACATTGTGTTGATGTGTACTTTACTAGTACTCCTAGTAGCACCAGGGTATTAGATACCGGTTCGGTTGCTAAATGTTAGTAAACTCGAAATAAAAGGCTGCGGAGTAAACGGAGACTAGCTAAAGGTGAGCTGGCAATATGTGTTGGAAGTTTTTCCAAGCTTGATGTGATCAAACATCGCACGCTCCCTCTACCATCGAGATTGGTGTTTGCGTTGAGCATAGACATGATTGGATTATGTCTATCGCAATATGGTTATTCATTTAAGGAGAATAATGGTTACTTTGTTTATTTGAATAATACCTTCAATGGTCTTACACCTAAAATGAATGGTTTGTTGAATCTCGATCGTAGTGATACACATGTTCATGCCAAAAGATATAAGATAGTAATGATAGTACCACCTACTTGTGGCACTGCCACGTAAGTCATATCGGTATAAAACGCATGAAGAAGCTCCATGTTGATGGATCTTTGGGCTCACTCGTTTTTGAAAAGTTTGAGACATGCGAACCATGTCTATTGGTCTATATGCATGAAGAAACTCCATGCAAATGGACCGTTTGGACTCACTTGATTTTGAATCACTTGAGACATGCAAATTATACCACATGGGCAAGATGACTGAAAGCCTCGTTTTCAGTAAAATGGAACTAGAAAGCAACTTGTTGGAAGTAATACATTTTTTGTGAAATCCAATGAGTGCTGAGGCATGTAGTGGATATCGTTATGTTCTCATTTCACAAATGATTTGAGTAGATGTTGAGTATATTTACTCGATGAATCATGAGTCTGAATTATTGAAAGGTTCAAGTAATTTTAGGGTGAAGTTGAAAGATCGTCGTGACAAGAGGATAAAAGATCTATGATATGATCATAGAGATGAATATCTGAATTACGAGTTTGGCACAGAATTAAGACATTGTGGAAATTGTTTCACAACTAATACAGCCTGGAACACCATAGTGTGATGGTGTGTCCGAACATCATAACTGCACCCTATTGGATATGATGCATACCATGATGTCTCTTATCGAATTACCACGATAGTTTATGGGTTAGGCATTAGAGACAACCACATTCACTTTAAATAGGGCACCACGTAATTCCGATGAGATGACACCATATGAACTATGGTTTAGAGAAACCTAAGCTGTCATTTCTTAAAAGTTTGGGGCTGCGACGCTTATGCGAAAAAGTTTCAGGCTGATAAGCTCGAACCCAAAACGGATAAATGCATCTTCATAGGACACCCAAAACAGTTGGGTATACCTCCTGTCTCAGAACCGAAAACAATAAGGGATTGTTTCTAGAATCGGGTCCTTTCTCGAGGAAAAGTTTCTCTCGAAAGAATTGAGTGGGAGGATGGTGGAGACTTGATAAGGTTGTTGAACCGTCTCTTCAACTAGTGTGTGGCAGGGCACAGGAAGTTGTTCCTATGGCACCTGCACCAATTGAAATGGAAGCTTATGATAGTGATCATGAAACTTCAGATCAAGTCACTACCAAACCTCGTGGGATGACAAGGATGCGTACTACTTCAGAGTGGTACGTAATCCTGTCTTGGAAGTCATGTTGCTAGACAACAATGAACCTACGAGCTATGGAGAAGCGATGGTGGGCCCGGATTCCGATAAATGGCTCGAGGCCATAAAATCCGAGAGAGGATCCATGTATGAAAACAAAGTGTAGACTTTGGCAGAACAGCTCGATGGTCATAAGGCTATTGAGTACAGATGGATTTTAAAAGGAAGACGGACAATGATGGTAAATGTCACCATTAAGAAAGCTCGACTTGTCGTTAAGATGTTTCCCGACAAGTTCAAGGAGTTGACTACGATGAGACTTTCTCACTCGTAGCGATGCTAAGAGTCTGTTGGAATTATATTAGCGATTGCTGCATTATTTATGAAATCTTGCAGATAGGGTGTCAAAAACCATTGTTTCCTCGACGATTTTCTTGAGGAAAGGTTGTATGTGATACAACCGGAAGGTTTTGTCAATCCTGAAAGATGCTAATAAGTATGCAAAGCTCCAGCAATCCTTCTAAGGACTGGAGTAAGCATCTCGGAGTTGGAATGTATGCTTTGATGAGATGATCAAAGATTTTGGGTGTATACAAAGTTTATGAGAAACTTGTATTTGCAAAGAAGTGAGTGGGAGCACTATAGAATTTCTGATGAGTATATGTTGTTGACATATTGTTGATCAGAAATGACGTAGAATTTCTGGAAAGCATATAGGGTTATTTGGAAAGTGTTTTTCAATGGAAAGCCTGGATTAAGCTACTTGAACATTGAGCATCAAGATCTATAAGGATAGATCAAAACGCTTAATGGTACTTTCAAATGAGCGCATACCTTGACATGATCTTGAAGGTGTTCAAGATGGATCAGTCAAAGAAGGAGTTCTTGCCTGAGTTGTAAGGTATGAAGTTAAGACTTAAAGCTCGACCACGGCAGAATAGAGAGAAAGGACAAAGGTCGTCCCCTGTGCTTAAGACATAGGCCCTACAGTATGCTATGCTGTGTACCGCACCTGAAATGTGCCTTGCCATGAGTCAGTCAAGGGGTACAAGAGTGATCCAAGAATGGATCACAAGACAGCGGTCAAAGTTATCCTTAGTAACTAGTGGACTAAGGAATTTTCTCGATTATGGAGGTGGTAAAAGAGTTCGTCATAAAGGGTTACGCCGATGCAAACTTTGACACTAATCCAGATTATTCTGAGTAGTAAACTGGATTTGTATAGTAGAACAGTTATTTGGAATAGCTCCAAATGTAGCGTAGTAGTTGCATCTACAAGATGACATAGAATTTTGCGAAGTACATACGAATCTGAAAGATTCAGACCCGTTGACTATAACATCTCTCACAAGCATAACATGTTCAAACCCAGAACTCATCGAGTGTTAATCACATAGTAATGTGAACTAGATTATTGACTCTAGTAAACTCTTTGGGTGTTAGTCACATGGGGATGTGACCTTGAGTGTTAATCACATATCAATGTGAACTGGATTATTGACTCTAGTGCAAGTGGGAGACTGTTGGAAATATGCCCTAGAGGCAATAATAAATTAGTTATTATTATATTTCCTTGTTCATGATAATCGTTTATTATCCATGCTAGAATTGTATTGATAGGAAACTCAGATACATGTGTGGATACATAGACAACACCATGTCCCTAGTAAGCCTCTAGTTGACTAGCTCGTTGATCAATAGATGGTTACGGTTTCCTGACCATGGACATTGGATGTCATTGATAACGGGATCATATCATTAGGAGAATGATGTGATGGACAAGACCCAATCCTAAGCCTAGCACAAGATCATGTAGTTCGTATGCTAAAGCTTTTCTAATGTCAAGTATCGTTTCCTTAGACCATGAGATTGTGCAACTCCCGGATACTGTAGGAGTGCTTTGGGTGTGCCAAACGTCACAACATAATTGGGTGGCTATAAAGGTACACTACAGGTATCTCCGAAAGTGTCTGTTGGGTTGGCACGAATCGAGACTGGGATTTGTCACTCCGTGTAAACGGAGAGGTATCTCTGGGCCCACTCGGTAGGACATCATCATAATGTGCACAATGTGATCAAGGAGTTGATCACGGGATGATGTGTTACGAAACGAGTAAAGAGACTTGCCGGTAACGAGATTGAACAAGGTATCGGGATACCAACGATCGAATCTCGGGCAAGTATCGTACCGCTAGACAAAGGGAATTGTATACGGGATTGATTAAGTCCTTGACATCGTGGTTCATCCGATGAGATCATCGTGGAACATGTGGGAGCCAACATGGGTATCCAGATCCCGCTGTTGGTTATTGACTGGAGAGTCATCTCAGTTATGTCTGCATGTCTCCCGAACCCGTAGGGTCTACACACTTAAGGTTCGGTGACGCTAGGGTTATAGAGATATAAGTATGCGGTAACCCGAAAGTTGTTCAGAGTCCCAGATGAGATCCCGGACGTCACGAGGAGTTCCGGAATGGTCCGGAGGTAAAGAATTATATATAGGAAGTGCTATTTCGGCTATCGAGACAAGTTTCGGGGTCACCGGTATTGTACCGGGACCACCGGAAGGGTCCCGGGGGTCCACCGGGTGGGGCCACCTGCCCCGGGGGGCCACATGGGCTGTAGGGGGTGCGCCTTGGCCTACATGGGCCAAGGGCACCAGCCCCTAGAGGCCCATGCGCCAAAGGGACAAGAGGAGGGGAGAGTCCTAAAAGGGGAAGGCACCTCTGAGGTGCCTTGGGGAGGATGGACTCCTCCCCCCCTTGGCCGCACCCTTCCTTGGAGGAAGGGGCAAGGCTGCACCCTCCCCCTCTCCCTTGGCCCTATATATAGGGGGGGGGGGGGAAGGGAGGGCAACCTAACCCAAGCCCTGGCGCCTCCCTCTCCCTCCCATGACACATCTCCCTCCTCCCGCAGCGCTTGGCGAAGCCCTGTTGGAATCCCACTACTTCCACCACCACGCCGTCGTGCTGTTGGATCTCCATCAACCTCTCCTTCCCCCTTGCTGGATCAAGAAGGAGGAGACGTCGCTGCTTCGTACGTGTGTTGAACGCGGAGGTGCCGTCCGTTCGGCGCTAGGATCATCGGTGATTTGGATCACGACGAGTACGACTCCATCAACCCCGTTCTCTTGAACGCTTCCGCGCACGATCTACAAGGGTATGTAGATCCACTTCTCCCTCGTTGCTGGTTTCTCCATAGATAGATCTTGGTGACACGTAGGAAAATTTTGAATTTCTGCTACGTTCCCCAACATATCTTGCTTTTAAAATCTGGCCACATAACCTCTCAGAATTTTTGATAAGCCTCCATGCTTGTTTGGCCAGCAGAGCTTGATTAAACAGCCGGAAATCCTTGAAACCCTGTCCTCCACTAGCTTTGGGTTGCATGAGCTTTTCTCAGCTTTTCCAGTGCACTTTCCTTTTACCTTTCACAAAGCCCCAATAGAAATTCCTTACCATCCTCGTGAGATCATCACACACCGAAAGAGGAAGCTTAAAAACTCCCATGAGGTATGTCGGTAGTGCTTGAGACACGGATTTGATTAGGACCTCTCTGTGTGGTTGTGCTAACAGGCCATCACCCCACTGAATTAACCTCTTTGTCAAACTCATTTTGCAGACTCTGAAAGCGCCCTCTAGGCATCCGTCCCTCAGGGGTTGGGAGACCTAAGTATTTGTCCTCAAAACCCTCTTCTGTAACGTCGAGCACAACTCTAACTAGTTCTTTTACCACGCTGGGACACGAGTCTCCAAAAAGAATGGAACACTTACTAAAATTCAAGTTTTGACCCGTGGCAGCACCAAACATATTTAACGCTTCTTTCACATGTTCAGCTTAATCATGTGAGGCTACAAAACATAGGAGGGTATCGTCTGCGAATAAGAGATGGAATATACCTGGAGCTCTCCTACACACCTTAACCGGTACAATATCACCACTTAATACCTTACTTCTCAGAATAGCAGATAGTCTATCAGCCACAAAAAGGAACAAAAATGGTGAAAGTGGGTCACCTTGCCGAAGCCCCACGTCGGTGCAAATGAATCTAAGAGGGTCCCATTTAATTTGACAGAATACCTCACCGACGTGATACACGACATTATCCATCCTATCCATCAATGAGAGAAACCCAGCTTTGGAATCACTTGCTCCAAGAAACCCAGTCCACCCTATCATAAGCTTTAGACAGATCAAGCTTGTAGGCACAGAAACTCTTTGTGGGATCCTTTACTTGTTTGATGTAGTGGAAACACTCAAAAGCCACTAAAGCAATGTTTGTAATCAATCTCCCAGGAACGAAAGCACTTTGTTCTGGTGAGAATATGTCATCAAGTAAAGGCCTTAGACGGTTCACTAAGAACTTCGAAATAACCTTATAAATGACATTTGATTAGGACCTCTCTGTGTGGTTGTGCTAACAGGCCATCACCCCACTGAATTAACCTCTTTGTCAAACTCATTTTGTAGACTCTGAAAGCGCCCTCTAGGCATCCGTCCCTCAGGGGTTGGGAGACCTAAGTATTTGTCCTCAAAACCCTCTTCTGTAACGTCGAGCACAACTCTAACTTGTTCTTTTACCACGATGGGACATGAGTCTCCAAAAAGAATGGAACACTTACTAAAATTCAAGTTTTGACCCGTGGCAGCACCAAACATATTTAACGCTTCTTTCACATGTTCAGCTTAATCATGTGAGGCTTCAAAACACATGAGGGTATCGTCTGCGAATAAGAGATGGAATATACCTGGAGCTCTCCTACACACCTTAACCGGTACAATATCACCACTTAATACCTTACTTCTCAGAATAGCAGATAGTCCATCAGCCACAAAAAGGAACAAAAATGGTGAAAGTGGGTCACCTTGCCGAAGCCCCGCGTCGGTGCAAATGAATCTAAGAGGGTCCCATTTAATTTGACAGAATACCTCACCGACGTGATACACGACATTATCCATCCTATCCATCAATGAGAGAAACCCAGCTTTGGAATCACTTGCTCCAAGAAACCCAGTCCACCCTATCATAAGCTTTAGACAGATCAAGCTTGTAGGCACAGAAACTCTTTGTGGGATCCTTTTCTTGTTTGATGTAGTGGAAACACTCAAAAGCCACTAAAGCATTGTCTGTAATCAATCTCCCGGGAACGAAAGCACTTTGTTCTGGTGTGAATATGTCATCAAGTAAAGGCCTTAGACGGTTCACTAAGCACTTTGAAATAACCTTATAAATGACATTTGATTAGGACCTCTCTGTGTGGTTGTGCTAACAGGCCATCACCCCACTGAATTAACCTCTTTGTCAAACTCATTTTGTAGACTCTGAAAGTGCCCTCTAGGCATCCGTCCCTCAGGGGTTGGGAGACCTAAGTATTTGTCCTCAAAACCCTCTTTTGTAATGTTGAGCACAACTCTAATTTGTTCTTTTACCACGGTGGGACATGAGTCTCCAAAAAGAATGGAACACTTACTAAAATTCAAGTTTTGACCCGTGGCAGCACCAAACATATTTAACGCTTCTTTCACATGTTCAGCCTAATCATGTGAGGCTTCAAAACACAGGAGGGTATCGTCTGCGAATAAGAGATGGAATATACCTGGAGCTCTCCTACACACCTTAACCGGTACAATATCACCACTTAATACCTTACTTCTCAGAATAGCAGATAGTCCATCAGCCACAAAAAGGAACAAAAATGGTGAAAGTGGGTCACCTTGCCGAAGCCCCGTGTCGGTGCAAATGAATCTAAGAGGGTCCCATTTAATTTGACAGAATACCTCACCGACGTGATACACGACATTATCCATCCTATCCATCGATGAGAGAAACCCAGCTTTGGAATCACTTGCTCCAAGAAACCCAGTCCACCCTATCATAAGCTTTAGACAGATCAAGCTTGTAGGCACAGAAACTCTTTGTGGGATCCTTTTCTTGTTTGATGTAGTGGAAACACTCAAAAGCCACTAAAGCATTGTCTGTAATCAATCTCCCAGGAACGAAAGCACTTTGTTCTGGTGAGAATATGTCATCAAGTAAAGGCCTTAGACGGTTCACTAAGCACTTCGAAATAACCTTATAAATGACATTGCAAAGACTTATGGGTCTATAGTCAGACAATCTTGTGGGGTTGGAAATTTTAGGAATAAGGACAATGGAAGTGGAGTTGACTCCCTCTGGCATAATACCGGTCCTAAAAAATCCTTTACCGCCACCAGTACGCTATCTCTGACCGTGCTCCAATTACACTGAAAGAACCTTGCCGAAAATCCATCCGGGCCTGGAGCCTTCAAGGCCCAATCTGGCATAAAGCGTCTGCGATCTCCTTACCAGTGAAAGGTTTGCACAATTTGATATTATCATCCTCCGAAACAATGGTCTCCAGAAGGTCCAAGACTGGAGCTACATTAAGGTTATCATTTACTGAAAAATACCTTTGAAGTAATCAGTAGCCATCTTACCCATAGTGGCAAAATCGGCATGAACAACGCCAATACTGTCTGTCAGTTCTCTGATTTTATTTTTCCTTGCTCTCCATACAACTTTTCTTTGAAAATACTTTGTGTTTCTATCTCCCTCCTTAAGCCAAGTTATCCTTGATCTCTGCATCCACAACATTTCCTCTTGATAAAGCAAATCATTCATCTTGTCTGTGACCCTCTTAATGTCCTGCCCATTTGTGTTCATGTGCATCAACTCTTCCAGCTGCGTTCTCGACTTTGCTATCTCTCTTGTTATGTTACCAAATTTTCTGCTCCACGCCCTTAGAGCTGTCATAGTCCTGCTCAACGCTTCCTGTAGCTGAGCCATGTTTTGGATATTTCCCACCGCAGGCCAGGCATTTTTTATACATCCGGGAGCCCTTCATCCCTCTCCCAAAACACCTGTATCTGCGGCTTCTACCGCTCGTCGGTCCCGGGTCCGGCGAGCTCTTGAGCAGCAGGGCAACATGATTTGAACAGTGAGACGGAATGTGTTGGACTGACGAAAACGCGAACATGTTTCTCCATGAAGCAGGCGCAACAACACGATCTAACTGGACTTTTACATTAGTTGCACTAGTTCTTAAGTTATCATAAGTATAGGGGACACCTGAGAAGCCAAGATCCACCAGCTCGCAAACTTCCAGCATGTCACAGAATGCAAGCATCTACGCTTCTGATCTTGGTGTTGCTGACCAATGTTCAAAATTCCATAGTGCCTCATTAAAATCCCCAATAACTAACCATGGGAGGTCACTTACTGCTTTTAAGTTCTGAAGTTTTGTCCACATTTCATGACGATTCTCAACACGTGGTTCTCCACACACACACGTGAGCCGCCATTGCTCTGCATCACCATGTAACTTAATAAGTATATCAATATACTGATCCTCCTTATCCAGTACCGTAACAGAACAAGATTCATACCAAAACAATGCAAGGCCTCCGCTCAATCCGTTACTATCCACCCCTACAAACCCCTTCAGACAAGTCGACCACGAATTCTCTTCATCTTGCTTTCCTTCTGTCTTGTTTCACAAAGAAAAACAATCATGGGGGAATGCGACTGAGACAACATCACAATTTCTCAAACTGTCCGGGAATTCCCCCCTCCCCGGCAGCTCCAACTTAGGCAATTCATTGGACCCGGCGGTCCTCCATCATGGAGGCCGCCTCATATGAAGTATCCATATCAATCCCATCCATATCTTCCATCACACCGTCCCCCTGGCACCTTCTTTTCACTATCGAAACCTTGCCCGGGGTATTACTGGAGGTCGCCGCACCCCCAGAGCCATCCGTTATTGCCCCATTCTCGATCAGCAATACCGTATCAGCAACTCTACCAACTAAGTTGGTAACAGATTGTCCCCGGACATTGATGGAGCCATCATCATTGACCAAACATTTGCGAGCAGAATGCTCTTCTCCGGCAAGAGCACAATCAAAATCAAAATTCAAATAGAATTAAGATTTCTCCTTAGGCATGCTTGTTCTGGTCTTTTATTTGACCCATTAAAATAACATGGATCAGAATGTGTTGATTGTATATCTACTTTTAAGTAACTATAAATTTCATGTAATCCTTTAAGAGGGTTGTGATACGTCCCTTTTTGCATCATGCTTTTATATCGATATTTATTGCATTATGGGTGGTTATTACACATTATGTCACAATACTTATGCCTATTCTCTCTTATTTTACAAGGTTTACATGAAGAGGGGGAATGCCGGCAGCTGGAATTCTCGGCTGGAAAAGGAACAAATATTAGAGACCTATTCTGCACAACTCCAAAAGTCTTGAAACTTCACGGGAGCATGTTTCAGAATATATAAAAAATATTGGGCGAAAGAAGTACAAGAGGGGGCCCACCCACCGTCCACGAGGGTGGGGGCGCCCCCCTGCCTCGTGGGCCCCCTGGCAGCCCTCTGATGCCCATCTTTAGCTATATGGAGTCTTTCGTCGAGGAAAAAAAATCATAAGCAAGCTCACGGGACGAAACTCCGCCGCCACGAGGCGGAACCTTGGCGGAACCAATCTAGGGCTCCGCTGGAGCTGTTCTGCCGGGGAAACTTCCCTCCGGGAGGGGGAAATCATCACCATCGTCATCACCAACGATCCTCTCATCGGGAGGGGGTCAATCTCCATCAACATCTTCACCAGCACCATCTCATCTCAAACCCTAGTTCATCTCTTGTATCCAATCTTTGTCCCAAAATCTCAGATTGGTACCTGTGGGTTGCTAGTAGTGTTGATTACTCCTTGTAGTTGATGCTAGTTGGTTTACTTGGTGGAAGATCATATGTTCAGATCCAATATGCATATTAATACCCCTCTGATTATGAACATGAATATGATTTGTGAGTAGTTCCGTTTGTTCCTAAGGACATGTGAGAAGTCTTGCTATAAGTAGTCATATGAATTTGGTATTCGTTCGATATTTTGATGAGATGTATGTTGTCTTTCCTCTAGTGGTGTCATGTGAACGTCGACTACATGACACTTCACCATTGTTTGGGCCTAGAGGAAGGCATTGGGAAGTAATAAGTAGATGATGGGTTGCTAGAGTGACAGAAGCTTAAACCCTAGTTTATCCGTTGCTTCGTAAGGGGCTGATTTGGATCCATATGTTTCATGCTATGGTTAGGTTTACCTTAATACTTCTGTTGTAGTTGTGGATGCTTGCAATAGGGGTTAATCATAAGTGGGATGCTTGTCCAAGGAAGGGCAGTAACCAAGCACCGGTCCACCCACATATCAAATTATCAAAGTATCGAACGCGAATCATATGAACGTGATGAAAACTAGCTTGACGATAATTCTCATGTGTCCCTAGGAGCGCTTTTCTTTATATGAGAGTTTGTCCAGGCTTGTCTTTTGCTACAAAAAGGATTGGGCCATCTTGTTGCACCTTATTTACTTTTACTATTTGTTACCCGTTACCAATTACCTTATCACAAAACTATCTGTTACCGATAATTTCAGTGCTTGCAGAAAATACCTTGCTAAAAACCGCTTATCATTTCCTTCTGCTCCTCATTGGGTTCGACACTCTTACTTATCGAAAGGACTATGATAGATGCCCTACACTTGTGGGTCATCAGGTTGTGCCGAAGAAAATACCTGGTTCCCTTTGGAAACTAAGATAGGAAGAATTTATTGGTAGAAATGGTACCCTATTTTAACAAATCACACAAAAAATTCTAGACTCAATAAAAAATATCCTATAACTATAACGCGAATCAAAGGACATCATTTTTTCTATCTCTATCTGTAGGATTTGAAATACATACATTTAAATTTCCTACAAATTTTCTATCCTATATACATAAATGTTAATCCTCATTATCCTATTTATCTTAACATGAACATATGCCAACTCATCAAAGGCCCACCACAACATGCATGAGAAAAGGATTTCATTGTTAATTGATCTCATGCACACCTTTATCACAACACACATGTCACCGCATCAAAGGTCCACTCAAAAAGCATGAAGAAAAGTCTTCATTACGTTATGCCACTTATATTAAAATATTTTACGACTACACAATAATCAAATATAATATATAATATATATTTTTTCTTTAGTTCTTATATTATTAATTCAACTATAAAAGCTTCATACAATCAAATCACTAAAATATATTGTAATCGATTCACACACTGAAATATATTGCAATCGATTCACACAACAACGCAAAGTGATTCCCATAACAACGCGCAGGGTACTCTACTACTTAAAAAGAACTAGTCAATGTGTACGTGCAATGCACATTAATTTGAAAGTATATTAAGTGCATGCGGATATTAAGTAGGATATTATATACATGTTATTATGTGATTAGCATTATGTTTGGCATGAAATTAACTGCACGCTAAAAGTGTCGAGCGCTCGACATTGAAGCAGTCTAGATCGTTGGATTGACGTGATTTGATGGCCGAGATTAATTGGATCTACCCCTTTGGGTCTTTTTATATTGGTATAGATATAGATATAAGGTTTCCATTTCATCTTTCTTACCGTCATCCTTTCGTCCAACATTTCATGTATATGCTAACTAGTAAGCATGCACGTGCAACGCACGTCTCAAACAAAATGAGTTGATATAATATAATATTAAAATATATTTTCAAAAAAGTGGCATATTTTGTGATCCACCGCACGGATCATGATCAGTAATAAAAACATTTATTATGAATCTATTTTTTATGTTAGTGAGTTTTTATTACCGAGCCAACTGTATTTATCATCGTGTCTTATGCCAGCGATATGAGCGCGTGTGTAACACATGATCTAGAAACATGTCTTCACATAAAATTCATGAAATAATTGTATTATAATTTGTTTCAAAAAGATATTTTAGAAACCACGTCTATGCATCTCTTGAAGGTCCATCTTTTGAAGCAATGAAGGTCCATCTATTGATGCGATCTATGATGCTTCGTTCAATTGATGGGATATTGTTTTGAGCTTCATTCTCTTCATACTTCAAAATATGCACCAAAAATTGTGTTCTCAGTTCAAAATCATCCTACATATGCATTATACAACATTGTTATAACAAAATAATGTGCAATGTGTATACAAATAAGCATGGTGTAAATACTAACCTGGGGTATTGGAAAATATAGTTGTCCATCGCACAATGAGTGCATGAAATTAAACACCAAATAACTCGACAAGGCACTACATTTATAAAATATTACATTGTCTATTGAGTAAATCAATTAATCTTGTGATGCATTGAAAAGATTCATACCCATGTGAGTTTGTTGGAACAACAGGAACTTTGCATTCCCATTTAGAGATGTCGTCTTTGAATGCAGGGTTTGCAACTTCGAACGCACGGTTTAGGTTGTTGAGCACAGTTTTAAGTACACTTTTTTCCCAAAATAGGTATTGGTATCAGATCCATAAGTGAGACAACTTTTCTATTTTGATCGACAACAAACAATAGAGATATCCCACAAATATCCCAAGGCAATAAAATCTGCAACGGTGCATACATTTTAAAATTTAGAAAACATTAGTTAAGACATGAAAAACCATTATTATAAATTAAAATTTTAAAACTTACTGTATCACACTGTGAAATATGATACTCATTACTGTCTGGCCAGCTATCAAACATCCATTTCAACATAGCAATGTCCATATTTTCACGATGCCGTGAGTCTCGTGCATAGTAGGACATGGACTAAAATAAGAAAAGGAAAATATTAGTTTCATGAGGCAAAATGTAATACATGATTATAATGACTTACACAAAAATTTAGATCCATGTAGTGACATGGAATGTCTCTGAAAAGCTGGACTTCGTGACGCGCTAGTATCCGTACAGCCATATTGAAGCAATCAACATCCATGCATTCATCATTATTTAATATGTTTTTAATTTGTCTCAAATTAAAACTAATGGGATAAGGATCACAGCTTTTCACCCATTCGCTTCTATAAAATTGAAATTTTGTCAATTATAATAAATTCAGAGTAATTTATTAAAATACAAAAGGAACTAAAAATATATGGCTTACTCTAGTAGAGCGACATCATCAACCATACCGATGAACAAACAAAGTTCATCTATTAAGTAATCATTTGTTGGAGTGAGAGAGGGCGAAGGATAAATAATTGTGAGATTAGCTCAACTTCTTACGATGTATTCGATGGTTTGAGGTTCTCAGGGGGTGTTTCCAGATCATACAATCCGTGGGATTTGTGTTGTCTTCGTCATCTTCAATGTCTCGAATTCTTATATTATCATCATTCAATTCCGAGTCCACTAAAATGACGGCTAGTTTCATTCTAAAATCGGTGATATGATCCTATTAAAATAGAACTCATAGTTAAATAGTGATACACCATAGAATGTAAGTATAATGATACACATCGAAAAATACCTGTGTAGGAGAGTCATACAAAATTTCTCCTGTGAAGTACTCCATAAAATTTACCATCCATAAACCACAAGATGACCTGCATGATTACAAAAGTTAAATATATTCAATAGTATTTTTATCAATTTTATAGATATTTATATAAGAAGACTTTTAAAATCATGAAATGATCATGACTATAAGAAAGAAGTGATGATAAAGAAAATTCCGCGCTCACTCATAATCCCTCTCCAGAATGTATGAAAAATAATGTAACAAGTTAATATATTTTGGTTGGGACAACCCCGCACTCATCAATAATCCCTCCTCGAAACGTGCTTAATAGTGGAGATTAGTAAAGTAAAACTCAGTTAGTGTTCCTACAAAAAAAACTCAATTAGTGAAACCGCCCCCTCACTCCATCCTTCACACGCAGACGGCAGATTCCCCATCCCCCCCTCACTGGAAGACACCAGATTCCCCATCCAGCCGGCGATCTGTGGTGGCCGCCCCTCCCCTTCGTCACCACTCCCAGCCGCTGCGGAGGCCCCTGATGCGCCCCGCCCCTTCCCTTCGTCACCACTGCTGGCGGCCACGGAGGCCCCTGATGTGCCCCGCCCCTCCCCTTCGTCACCACTGCCGGTGGGCACGCATGCCCTTGATCTGCCCCGCCCCTTCTTCGTATAAGGTCGCCAAGGTACTGGACGAGGCGCTCGAGCTCGGCATGCGCGCCAGCGACGTCGGGGCCCTCCTTCCTGACGCACTCGCCGCCGCCGCCATGAGCGTCTCCAACTTCTCCCGCGCGCCATGAACTTCCCTTCCCCCCCTGCTCGGGACACCAGCAAGGTCCGGTTTCTACTCTTATCCCCTCGATCCGGATGCTCTGCTCTCTGACCACAACTTTATTTGGTTGTTCGATTTGGTCAGGAGCTTGCGATCTGTAGTTCCTTCCTTCCATGGATGACCACGAAGACCTCTGCATGCTGTGCTGCTGCTCGGGACCCTCCCTATGCTTCTCATCACTAGTTCTTGTCCAGGTTAGTCTCTTCGACCCCTGCCTGTCCCCGTCAAATCGGTGCATAGCCTCATTTTATTCTGCAGTCTGTATCCTTTCAGCTTGTATACTTTATTCTTATTGTGGAGAAATTTCTTTTGTGATGCAACTAATGGGGACATACAAAAAACACATAATGTTGATTGCTTTGAGTCAGAAGGTATACCCATATGTCTGCAGTCTGCTCTTAATACACTCTTCCCTTGGCCATGCACTGATGTTTAAGTCTTTCCACTTATCAGATTTTAGTTCCATTTGAAGCTTAGCATATTGGAATACATTTTCCAGTCCTTTCAGCTGTTGCATGAATAAATGGCAAGGTATTAGCATCACAACCGAAGAATAACAGAAAATTGTCTTATCAAAAGATGGTGCAGTGGGGCTAATAACTAGCCATAGCATTGAGGTCTTTGCGGTTCATTCCTGGGCCTACCAAGTCGAGCACCTGGATACATCGCTTCCCAGTATTTATAACTGCTAGGTACTAATGAAACTCTTCAATGTTAACTGGAACGAATATCCGAAAATAGGTTTTTTGTTAGTTTAGGTCCCATGTATACAAACATTTGCCCTCTATTGAATTCATAGTAATATGTATGGAACTGAGACTCACCATATCATGTTCCAAATAAGTTTTAGCTCTCTGTAATACCCATCTTGACGCATCATCCCATAGAGAGCTAAATTCCTTTATCATCTTAGAGATGCATGCATTCTCTAAGAACACACTTCCACCTGACCTCATCTGTAGATGCTCTTTAGCACTTATGCAATGTATGTATGTGTCTATGATCTACAATATCAAGTGCACACCTTGGTTAGGAGATAACATGAACTCATGTTAAAAACATCCTCTTATCATAAAGCTACATATACTTACTTCGTCGCCAACAAATTCTCCTTCGGTTAAAAGGCGTGCTAATTGTACTTTTTTGAGATATGAGTCGTTGATGCTCACTAAATTTCTTTTATTGCTGGGTTCAGTCATGATATTTTCAATCATGGACCAATCATCGCCGGTGCAAGCATAATCTATCATGATGTAAGTCAAAACATTGATTAATAACAAAGAAAATAAATGTAGCAAAAGCAAGTCATACAAGGACTTGTCCGTGCCTTCTAGAGCCACCACATAGTCTGGTGCCTTCTTGGGTTTGTTATGTAGCCGGATAGGCTTCCTTGTTTGTGGCCCTTCCATGCCGGACGTTTGTGCTAAATCTTCGTCCTCGTTTGCCACCAATTGTTCACTTGATTCATCAAAGGATAATTCCTGAAAGCCACAGTACAATGAATAATCGGTATGCAGGATATAACATAATTAGAATTATAACTATTTGGGACATAGTTGAAAAAGAAAAGATGCCTCTGTCACTTCGGAGACTTCGGAATCAGTGGACCGCGTGCTCTGCTTTTTCTCCACTTCTTTTGGGTTGGCTATTCCATTTGTGCCAGAGTGTCCCCTATAGTTTCCGCCCCTTTGGTGCCTAATGTTTGTGCTAATTCCTCATCCCGAGCTAGCGTCGTTCGTTCACTTGTTTCGTCGAAGGTTAATTCCTGAGAGCAACATTACAAATAATATTTTGCATGTAGGATATAATATAATTAGAATTCGAACTATTTGAGACATAGTTGGAAAAGAAAATATGCCTCTATCACCTCGGAATCAGTGACCCACGTGCATTTCCTTTTCTCCACTTCTCCTTTGTCGGCTATTTCATTAGATTCTGCCAGCTTGTCCCCTATAGTTTCTGCCTCTTTGGTCTTCGTGCTATTATTTTTCTCTACTTCCTCTTCGTCGTCTATTCCATTTGGTTCTTCCTTGCTTACTAACTGAAACACACAATAATATAATATTATCCAGTACTTATAAAATAGCAATTATTATTAAGGTGAGTAAAGAATTGTAGGCATGATATTATTATACTACAAATTACATATTATTTTGTCCTGGCAGAATAAAAATAATAGTGACATGTGAAAATAAAAACCGCCTTTGTCGACTTGGGGTTCCGTGCTTGTTTTAGGGTATGACCTCATCAATCTGCATATTTTCTGTATCATCAATGATGGTTTGTTCTTCTATTGCCTTTGTTGACTCGGTGTTCATATTCTCGTCTTTGGTGGTATGCTCGTCCTCGGCTCCCCCGTCGATGTTTTCTTGAAAACCGAAGCACATATTATTGTCACGCTGTTAACATTAGGCCCCTAAGTTTTGTTACCTTGAAAAACAATCTTATATGTTGGGACGGAGGGAGTACATCACACTGGATGCACATATTTTGACATGTTTACTTTAACTTAGTGGCATCAGGACATTCTTTCCAACAAAATTTTAGTATCTTCTTTGTCTAATTGTTCATTCAATCAACTATTTGATATTCACTTGCGTGACTATTCTCTCAAGTAATCAGGTGGATGTTTCCCAAAGAATTTCTATAGTGACACAAAGCATATTGGCAATTTTGTGGTGTCGGTGTACTAGAATAGGGGTACCCTAGTACCCCGAACTTGTGCATGGGCAGTTGCAGCACCCCGCGGCAAGGCTTGCCGGGCGAACGCCAAGATCCTCCGTGGTTCCCTTGGAGCCATTCAAGAACAAAGTATTTAAGCTCAGGAGACAAGGCCTCGGCAAGAGGAGCTTGCCGGGAAGGCCAACCAAGGCACTCCAAGGAACTTGCCGCGACGCGCCACGCGCTCCGGCAAGGCAACAAGGCCCCGGCAAGAGGAGCTTGCCGGGAAGACCAACCAAGGTACCTCGAGGCCCGGTGAGCGACAAGCTTCCGGACCCGACAAGATAACAACAGCGGCAAGGCACTTGCCGCGGCAGGCGGCCACTCTGTGCCCACGCTCCAGCGCATCCACCAACGTGTCGCTCTGGGGGCCTCTCCAGGCGCGCGTGGCGGGAGGCTGTGCAGCCAGCGGTGCGTAGTGGCATGCGAAGCTGACAAGATCGCCATCATGGCGAACGGTGGCGCCCCTAACGGTCCTTTTCTGCACTGTTCGGGCGACTCAGACGGGCATTTAATGCCCTTGTCCCCTGCCGTCAGGGTTAGGTAGGGTGCACTGTACAAGTAACTGTACCAACCACCTCACTTTTTACATTTGTACCCTTCTCTGCTTTGCCACCTGTCGGTGACCCCTTTAGCGTATAAAAGGAGGCCCATGCGCAACGTAGAGGGGGTTCGGAGGTCCGCGAGGTTCGACTCATTCGTAACCCAGAAAAACACTACGCTCTCTCTCTGGAGCAAGAACACAAGATAATCAAACAAGCAGCAGTAGGAGTGTTATCTCTCCGGAGAGCTCCGAAGCTGGGTAAACTGCTCGTGTGCTTCGCCTCGATCTGCTCTTCGTGTGATCTCTGCCCCCCGCCGAACCGAAAGGGGCCCGGTCCGCCGGCCCCATAGGTGTTCGTGGATCAGTTTCCCCGACATCTTTGGCGCGCCAGGTAGGGGGCGTCGAGATTGTGTGAACCTGATCCGGCGTTCACACGAGCTAGATCTTCATTCCCTTCATCAACATGCCACCGAAGAAGAAGACTTCGGCGGCAGCCGCTCCGTCCACGTCACTTCCGCCACCGTTGGAACAAACGGGTGGTGGAATGGACGCCGGCGGAAGAATGGACGTCGACGAGGAAGCTTATGATGCTGCCAGGGCCAAGGACAAGGCTGCACAAACCTCGGCGACTGTACATGTTCCTCGCCATTCTCAGAAGGCGCAAGACCAGAAGCGTCATGGCACTCGCAGTGCCATACGCGTGATAGGCCAAGACCAAGCTGATGGATCTCGGGGCGCTCAAGACTAGCATGCACGCCAGCATGCTGGCACGAGTGGGGCACGGTCGCCTGGACGGGATACTGCTCCTTCTAACATAGTTAGAAGTCCGAGCACGTCCCGCTCCTCGCGCCGTCCGCCACTGCCACCCACCACTCCAGCAGAAGCTTTGGCGCGAGCTCAACTGCTCCTAGATTACCCTCCGACGTCGGACAAGATCGACGAATGGAGGGCCACCATTCAGAGTCTCATCGGCTACGCCAACGGCGACACTCCACGGCGGCCGAGCGCGTCGCCGCCGCGGCAGGGTTGTCGGGCGCGAGCCGGTGGCGACGAAACGGGTGGAGGTGCAACTACCATGCAATCACCACCCAGAAGGCCAAGATCGCCGACTCGCCGAATCCACCTCGACAGCGACTCCACCGCATCGTCGGATCCACGAGCTCGTCGCGATCAGCGCCAAGTTCTTCATGATCGACAACAAGAAGACGCTCGAACTCGCATCGAGCATCGAATAGAAGCGCGACGTCAATCCGACAAGCGCGCTGGGCCCTCTGTTGACATGCATGCGCCAGGGGAACCAGGTGATCTGCCGTACGCGGTAGGTTGCCCTGCGTTCACTCGTGAGCTGCGGCAAGTCCAGTGGCCCAGCACGAAGAACTTCAAGCCAGATGTACCGAAGAAGTTCGACGTCAAGACGCATCCGTCGGAGTTCCTCAGCATTTACACCATTGCGGTGCAGGCTGCTGGGGGACGGGATGACAAGATCCTTGCCAACTACTTCCCGCTGGTGCTCAAGCCCAACGTCAGGTCCTGGCTCATGCACTTGCCGGACAACTCCATATCCTCTTGGGCTGATCTGTGCCATCAGTTTGTCGGCGCCTTCACAGGCGGACACAAGCCTCATGGCCAGGAGAGTGATCTTCATTTGCTCGCCCAGAAGGAAGGAGAGCCCCTGCGCAAGTACATTCAGAGATTCAGCAGTGTGCAGCACAACATCCCAGACGTCCACCCTGCCGTGGTGATCAGCGCGTTCCATCAGAACGTGCAAAACCGCAGGATGCGGGAGGAAATGGCGATGTGCAAGATCAGGGACGTCAGTGAGTTATATGCACTGGCCGACAAGTGTGCACATGCTGAGGAAGGGAGGAGACTCCCCAGAGAGAATGTAGGAGCGGGAGGATCTGACAGTGAAGATGCTGCCCCGACAAGAAAAAACCGGCGGCGAAACAACAGGAAGAGGAAAGGCAAAGAGGTGCTAGTTGTTGAGCAGTCCGGCAACGGAGGTGGCGCCAAGGAAGCCAAAGCTGGTGACTCCGGCAAGGAGGTTGCCTCGGAGGTGGCGGTCGCCAACAAGCAGGACGGCACCAACAAGCAGTATTGCAAGATCCACCGCACCAAGGGCCATGATCTCCAGAACTGTAAGAAAGTCGAGCAACTTGTTGAGCAACAGAAAGCTGAATACGAGCGGCGCGACAAGGAGAAGGCCCAAGAAGGTGCTGGGGGATCCGGCAAGAAACGTCCCGGCCGAGGAGGACGCCGCGGCAAGGCCAAGCAGCGGCATGAAGACAGACCTCCTCGCGGCCGCGACAAGGATGAAGATGACGACAACGATGAAGACATGGATGATGAGGAGACTGATGAGTAGGAGTTCCAGAAAGCCACAGAGGTCCTGTGCATTGACGGTGGTGCTTCTCTGCATACCTCGCACCATCAGCTCAAGCAATGGGTGCGGGAAGTTAATGCAGCAGAACCACCCGTTGAGTCATGCAAGCCTCTGAAATGGTCCAACACGCCTATCATCTTTGATATTGAGGACCACCATGATCGCATAACTACGGTCGGGTGCTTGCCGATGTTGGTGTCTCCAACAATCCGCAACCTCAAGGTCACTAAGATGCTAGTTGACGGCGGGGCCGGATTGAACCTGATCTCCTCCACGGTGCTCCAGAAACTCCAGATCCCTGACAGCGAGCTTGAAGAGACCGGTACTTTTCAAGGAATCAACCCGGGAAGGAGCAAGCCCAAGGGAAAGATCACGTTGCCGGTAACATTTGGCAGCGAGCTGAACTTCAGGACTGAGAGGGTCACGTTTGATGTTGCTGACTTTCCATTACCTTACAATGGAATCCTTGGCCGTCCGGCACTCGCCAAGTTCATGGCAGCCTTTCACTATGCGTACAACGTACTGAAAATGCCAGGCCCGATAAGTGTCATCTCTATCCCTGGCAACAAGAAGGATGCTCTTATCTGTGCCGACAAGATCTACCGGGAAGCAGCAGCCGCAGCAGAGCGCAAGACACTTGCCGCTGAAGCTCCCGGGGGGAAGAAGAATACCAAGTCCGGCAAGAGCTCTGATGCCCACTCCGGCAAGTGCACCTCTTCGGAGTGCTGTGCTACCGTCAAGGACGCACCATCAAGCTCCACCGGCAAGTGTAAGAAGGCAATGGTAGCTCCACCTGAGACCAAGAAGGTGTCCGCCAAGGAGGATGGCACTGGTGGTACCTTCACCATCAGCGCCACTCTTGACCCCAAATAGGAAAGCGCGCTCGTTGCTTTCCTGCGGGCGAATGTCGACGTGTTTGCGTGGCAACCATCTGATATCCCCAGTGTTCCCAGGAAAGTAATTGAGCACCACCTTGCCGTCTGTCCTCATGCGCGGCCCGTCAAGCAGAAAGTCAGGAAACAGGCAGTGGAGCGCCAAGAATTCATCGCAGAAGAAATCAAGAAGTTGGAAGCAGCAGGCCTTGTCAGAGGAGTGCTCCATCCCACGTGGTTGGCTAATCCTGTTGTCGTGTGCAAGGCTAACGGGAAATGGAGGCTTTGTATTGACTTCACTGATGTTAATAAAGCTTGTCCCAAAGACCAATTTCCCTTACCGCGCATTGACCAGATTGTTGACTCCACAGCCGGATGTGATTTGCTTTCATTTCTTGATGCATACTCAGGATACCATCAGATCTTCATGGCAGAAGAAGATGAAGAGAAAACCGCATTTATCACCCCGTGTGGCACGTACTGCTTCGTACGGATGCCTTTCGGTTTAAAGAATGCTGGTTCAACATTCACAAGGGTAGTCCACCACGCTTTTGAGCCGCAGATGCACAGAAATGTGGAAGCCTACATGGATGACATAGTGGTCAAAAGCAAGAACAGGGCGACCCTGATTCAAGATTTAGACGAGACATTTGCAAATCTGCGCAAGATCAACCTCAAGCTTAACCCCGAGAAGTGCGTGTTTGGAGTCCCTTCCGGCAAGCTTCTCGGGTTCTTCGTGTCTCAGCCGGGAATTGAAGCCAATCCCGACAAGATCAAGGCCATTGAGCATATCGAAGCACCAAAGCGCGTCAAGGATGTATGAAGGCTTGCCGGTTGCGTGGCTGCTCTCAACAGGTTTATCTCTAGATCTGCTGAGCGCGCCCTGCCATTTTTCAAAATTTTGAAAAAGGCAGGTCCAGTAAAATGGACTCCGGAGGCGGAGGCTGCGCTGCAGGACTTGAAGAGATACCTGTCCTCCACTCCAACACTTGTCGCACCTAAGCCGCAAGAGAAGTTGCTGCTGTATATAGTGGCAACCAATCAAGTGGTTAGTGTTGCGTTAGTGGCAGAGAGGGAGGCAGATGATGAGCCAGCAACCACGGCAGATGCATCCAGCGACAAGTAGGGGGCTTCGCCGACAAGTTCTGGCCCCGACAGAGATGGATCTGCGCAGGAGCATGATAAGATGCAAAAGAGAATGGTGCAGCGTCCAGTTTACTTTGTCAGTTCCCTTCTACAGGGGGCTAGATCGAGGTACTCTGGTGTGCAGAAGTTGCTTTTCGGCCTCCTCATGGCCTCGAGAAAGCTGCGCCATTACTTCCAAGCACATGAGATCACAGTCGTCACTCGTTTTCCGCTGAAGAGGATACTGCAAAATCCAGAAGCGACAGGCAGGATTGTCGAGTGGGCGCTGGAACTGTCAAGCTTTGGCCTCAAATTTGAGAGCACTTCAACTATCCAAAGCAGAGCATTGGCAGAATTCATAGCAGAATGGACGCCAACACCAGATGAAGAAATTCCAGAGACAAGCATCCCCGTCAAAGAGGCAAGCAAAGAGTGGCTGATGTACTTTGATGGTGCCTTCTCGCTGCAAGGCGCCGGTGCGGGCGTGCTGCTTGTCGCACCCACCGGAGAGCACCTCAAGTACGTAGTCCAGATGCGCTTTCCCAAGGAGCAAGCAACCAACAATACTGCAGAGTATGAAGGATTGCTTGCCGGTCTCAGAATCGCAGCAGACCTGGGGATCAAGAAGCTCATTGTCAGGGGTGACTCACAGCTTGTCGTCCGCCAAGTGAACAAGAACTACCAGAGTCCATTGATGGAAGCATATGTCGATGAAGTGAGGAAGCTAGAAGAGCACTTTGACGGCCTACAGATGGAGCATATCCCAAGAGCTCAGAATGACATTGCCGATGGCCTATCAAAGTGAGCCGCACTAAAGTTACCTGTGGAACCAGGGATCTTTGTGCTTAAGTTGATTCAACCATCCGTAACACCATCAACTGGACAAAGCAAGAAGAGGAAGTTGGTTTCTGGTGACTACTTTCTGGCAGAGCTCCCCGAAGCCGCCGCCAAGAAAGTCCCCAAGATCAACACCAAGGATGCTGAGGGGCAGTCTGCTCCGGCAAGCCTTATGGTTTGTTCCGTTGAAGCAGACGCTCCCGACAAGTTTTGCTCCGGCAAGCTTGCCGGGGAACATCAAGCTCCGGCAGGCCCGCAAGTCCTTGCCGTAGAAGCGGATGTTCCCGCAGCAGCAGATGTGCCTTTAGTCCTTGTTGTCGAGCCACGAGCTCCAGCATGGGCACAACAGATTGTCCATTTCCTTCAGACAGGAGAACTTCCCGAAGAGCAAGAAGAAGCGGAAAAAGTAGCTCGGCAGTCAAGTATGTACCAGTTTGTCGATAGCATACTGTACAGAAGAAGACTCAACGGTGTGAAATTGAAGTGTATTTGCTGAGAAGATGGACAAAAGCTGTTGGCAGAAATACATGGAGGCATATGTGGCCACCACATTGGCGCAAGAGCACTTGCCGGCAAAGCTTTCCGGCAAGGTTTCTTTTGGCCGACAGCCCTCCAGGATGCAACTGCACAAGTAACCAAGTGTGAAGCGTGCCAGTTCCACTCCAAACAGATAAACCAGCCAGCTCAAGCTCTCCAGACGATCCCTTTATCCTGGCCATTTTCGGTCTGGGGGCTCGATATCCTCGGCCCTTTCCCCCGAGCTGTCGGGGGCTTTGAGTACTTGTACGTCGCAATCGACAAGTTCACAAAGTGGCCGGAAGTGCAGCCAGTGAGGAAGGTGACAGCACAGTCAGCAGTCAAGTTCTTCAGGTCAATTTTTTGCCGTTTCGGGATCCCTAACAGGATCATCACCGACAACGGCACGCAATTCACGAGCCGCACCTTCATGCAGTACGTCCAAGACCTTGGCGCCAAGGTCTGCTTCGCTTCTGTTGCTCATCCGAGAAGCAACGGTCAAGCAAAGAGGGCAAATGCTGAAGTGCTGCGCGGGCTCAAGACCAGAACTTTCGACAGGCTGCGCTAGTGCGGAAGAAACTGGATCGAGGAGCTGCCGGTGGTTCTTTGGTCGATCAGAACGACGCCAAATCGAGCCACTGGCCAGACACCTTTCGCTCTAGTCTATGGAGCAGAGGTAGTTCTCCCCACGGAACTCGTATACGGATCGCCTCGAGTGCTCACTTATGATGAGCTTGAGCAAGAACAGCTGCGACAAGACGACGCGCTGCTCCTTGAGGAAGATCGTCTTCAGGCTGTTGTACGAGCTGCTCGATACCAGCAAGCTTTGTGCCGCTACCATAGCCGCAAAGTTAAGGCCAGAAGCTTCGAGGAAGGCGACCTTGTTCTTCGGCGCGTTCAGTCCGCCAAGAATTCCAACAAGTTGACACCGAAGTGGGAAGGCCCTTATCAGGTGAAACGAGTCACTAGGCCCGGCGCTGTCCGCCTTGAGACCGAAGATGGCATTCCGGTGAGCAACTCCTGGAACATAGAACATCTTCATAAGTTTTTCCCGTAGGGCGCGGTTGCCGGAACCCGTTCCGGCAACCACCTTTTGTACAAGTCTTGCCGCTGTTGCATGTAATCCTTCGTACAAAGCCGGGCGCAGATCCCGTGCATAAATAGAACCCCATGTGCTCCGCACAACTTGTCCATTTCATGCATTAGTTTCTTTCTTGCATGCATTATCTGACACTTTGTGCAGCACCTACATCCGGTAAGCAATAACAAGCCGAAGGGCTCCATATCATTATTTTCTCTTCTTTCTTCTTTTTCAACAAAGGAAAAGAAGGTTCCCTCGCACACAAGTTTGCCGGGGGGAAGGAGAAGATTGTGGTATGGACCATGCGTCGTTCAAGCAAAGTTTTGCCTTGCCGGGAAGCAAACGACAGAAAAGCTAAGTTGCCAAAGTTTGAGCAATCATTTTTTTATATTTTTAAGTTATCTTCCTCGAGCGACCCTGCTTTGTATGGAAAACCTGTGCGCGGAGGAACCAAGTCGTGGCTAGTTGCGCCCTTACTTTGTTTCGAGTCCGCTCAACAACTTAAGTGTGCTGCATCTAGTCGCGACAAGGTTTCTTGTCGGAAGCAGCGCCGCCAGCAGGCTGCTGACGTTCTGCACTCAGCGCTCGCGGCTCGGGTGCCTGCACCGACAAGTTCCCTAGAAGCGTAGGGTAAAAACATACAAAGGAAGGAATCTAGTAGAGGAAATAACATAGCAATTGATAACAGAAATAAAGTTATATTACAAGATAACTTGTCGCAGCTCTAACAGACTGTTTTCATAATGTGATTAGCAGCGACAAGGGAAAAGAAGAAATGAGCGGCCTAGTCTACGCGATCGCCCTCAACCCTCTTGATCTCGCTCACCTTGTCCACAATGGGTGCGACAAGGGCCTTGAGCGCGTCCCGATCGGCGTCTGGCGGCAAGGACTTGAGGACGTTGGTGAAGCTGAGGCCTGGATTGCGGAAGGCCACCTTCATCAGCACCTTCTGGAGAACCCCGGCGCAGATTTTGCACGACTCGTCGGCCAACTGCTTTGGGATCCTCTCCCGGAGCCGCTGGAGTGCCGTCGCCACGCCCTTGAAGAACAGGCTGAGCTTGGCGCTGGGTTGGAGATTCTCGTCGGAGGGATACCCAAAGTCCTCGATCCCCAGCTACGCCAGCTCCTCGTCGATGACTGTGGCAATATTCACCAGACCCTCGGTCCAGTGCTCCAGAGTATCTCTGAATGAGTTCTGGGTAACTGCGATGCTCTCCAGCAGCGCCTTGTCAGCCTTGACCTTCTCCGACAAGGTCTTCTCCCGCTCCTTGGCGGCGTCCAGTGTCTGCGTCAGCGTGGCCAGCTTCAACTCCAGGTCTGCATTGGAATCCTTGGCGGTGCTGAGCTCCTTGCCCCTCTCAGCGAGAAGACCTTGCAGCTCACCGTGGGCGGCAACATCCTTCTCATGCTCACGCTTGAGCGTGGCAAGCTCCTCGCCGCTCTTCCCGATGTTGGCCTCCAGCTGCGCCACCTTCTCCTCCAGCTCTTTCTTGGCAGCCTCTGCGATTGCGGCAGCGTCCTTTGCCTCCTTGAGCGCCCCGCCAAGTGCTTGCTCGTGCTCGGCGAGCTCCTCCTCGTAGCTGTCGAGGTTGGCCTTCCGCTGCACCAATTTGCCTTCTCGCGCGGACTGCTTCTCGGCGGCTAGCCTTTGTTCCTCCTCAGCCTCGGCCTTCTCGAGAAGGAAGGCCGTGCGCTCCTCGTCGAGTCGCTCCCGCTCTTGTGCCAGGGACCGGAGAGCTTCTTGATTGTGGCCCCGGAGCTCCTCCGCGCGCTTCTCCATGTCAACTCCCGCCTTCGCGACAAGCGCTTCCCGGGAAGCCAGCTTGGCTTGCCGTGCGCGGTAGAGTGACAGCAGCTTCCGCAGCAGCTGCTCCTCCTCAGGCTCGCCACTACTGCTGCTGGGCGCGTCGACCAACGACAGTCCATCAGAGGCGGGCACCTCCTCATCGAAAGTTTCCCCCTCGACCGGCGCCCTGGAGCTCGACGCCCAGGGTAGCTTGATGAAGATATCGTCACCGGCCTTCAAGTAGGCGCCGGGCTGGGGCTCCTCGAAGCCCGGCTCCGCAGAAGCGGCAGAGGGATCGGCGGTCGGCGCAGCGCCTGGCGCTCCTGCGGCCTCAGGGTCATCAGTGCGATCGCTCGACCCCTCGCCGGCTTCTGCGGCGGCAGCCTTGGCGGCCTCCTCGCCGGCGGTCTCATCAGCACCGGCCCCTTCTTCATTGGCGGCGGCATCGTCAGTGCTCCCATGCGCGCCTTCCTCGACGGCGCCCTCTGTCTCCATTGGCTCAACAGCAGATGGGTCTGAAGAATGAAGAAGGGAGAAAAATCAATCAAAAATCCAAGAGAAGAAAATCAGAAGAAGAAGAACCCAAGGGAAATTTTTTGGACAAGTGAATTACCTGTGCCAAGATCTGCAGTTGCGGTCTCGGCCGCCGCAGGATCGACGGTGCTGCCCCTTGCCGGAGAGCGCTCCCTTACCGGGAACTCCTCCCTTGGCGGCATAGTCTAAGCAGATGGCACTTCGGGACCAGCTTCCGGGCGCTCCTGATATGGCTGTTCTGCTCCTACACAAATCAACAAGCAAGATATCAACAAAGGAAAAAGCACTCATGCGCGCCTGACAGCGGAAAGCTAACCATGAACTTACACTGGGGGCTGCGCTAGGGGCTGCTTTGAGAAGTGGTTGCCGGGTCCGTCAAGGTGGTCTCGGACCCACCCCCTGCTGACACGGTGGGGTCATCTTCGATGACAATCACCGCGGCCTTGGCCCTCTTCGCCGCTCTCTGGGCCAGCGTCCTGAAAAGAAAGGAGTCAAGATTGAAGCAAGTCAGATACAAGATAAAAACAGCAAGATTGAAGAACTACAAGAGCACCAAAGAAACTTACTCTTCTTCCTCCTCGTCGGAGCTGAGCGCGGAAAGATCGAAGTCTGGCTCCCCTCCAGTGTGGCGAGGCGGAGGAGTAGGATCCCTTGCCCGCTTGGCGGGGGCGGTGGCGGTGGCCCGGGAAGATCCCGCTCCAGTTGCCGCTGCTGCGTGAGGCGCTCCCGCGGCAATGTTGCTTGCCGCGGTAGAGCGTGTCGCACGGCTCGGTGGCTGTTGACCCGGCTGCCGCCCTGCTACGTCCGCGGCCCTGCGAAGACGCCTTCTTGGCGGGGCCGGGGGCTCCGCCTGCGGCAAGCTTTCTGAAGGCTCGGGCTCTTCCTCGCCGGCCTCGATCGGCTCAGCTTCAGAGCCGGAAGGCTCCTCCTCGCCAACGAACTCCGCGTGCTCGGTGAGGTTTGCCACCTCTGCTGCCTCCGCCTCCTTCACAGTGAACCCGAACGCGCCCGCGGCAGCTGCGGCCGCAACCTCTTCCGCCCTAGTGGCGATGCGCTGTAGCTCCTCGTCGGTGGTGTCACGAGTGAGGCTCTTCTGCTCGTCAGCGCGGACCGGCACTTCTTCCAAGTTGTCGAAGAACGCTTGCACGACGTCATCCACAGGCTCTTGCCAAGTTGGAACGATTTTGTGAGAATCGCACAATGGCATCATGGCGCGGATCCGGTCGAGCGAAGAATTATTGCACAATGGGACAACGCCCCTCGCCAGCGTGAATGGGTGCTGGGGATCGCGTTTGAACAACTCCAGGAGCATTGCATCCAGCTCCATGATGGTGAAGTTGTAGTTGAGGCCCGGCCGCAGCCTCATGATGTCCGCCGAGTTCTTGAATTCCCAGGCGGGCCTCCCCCTCTCCTGCAGGGGGGCGATGCGCCGGCGGAGGAAATCTGTGCCTACAGCGCCTACAGTGAGCCCGGCAAACCTGAGGCGAAGGATCCTAGTAATGGCGATCTTCAGCCTCTCGTCTTCCGGGGCCACGTTGCTCCAGTCATTGCCGCGCACTATTGGAGCTTGGCGCATGGCGGTGAAGGGTTGCGGATTCTCCTCGACGATCCAGCACCACTCCGCTCTCCACTCCTCCCACTTGCTGCGGAGCTCACCCTCCAAGTACGCCTCCTTCTTGCCGACTCTCGAGATCCAGGCGATCCCTCCGGCAAGCGGCTCTCCTCTCTCTACCCGAGGTATGAAGAAGTGGCGGAAAAGGGCAACATTGGGGTGGACTCCGACAAAGTTTTCGCACAAATGTGCGAAAACTGCCATGGTCAGAACGGCGTTGGGGGTGAAATCAAGGAGGCGGAAGCCGTAGGTGTTCATGATGTCGCAGAAGAACTCCGAGAAGGGCGGGCAGAGCCCGCAATAGAAGAACAGCGCGAAGAATGGGTACCCGTTTGGAGCCAGTTCCGAAGCAGCAGCCGGGAGTACCCTCGTGCGCGGATGCGCCCGCGTCTCCGTCGCCCAAAAGAGATAGAAGTACTCCCTCAGCTCCTTCACGCCGACCTGGGGGGAGAAGATCGCCCGCTCCTTCCGCAGCGCCGCGAGCCACTGCGCCTCGGCCGACTTCACGCCCTTTCCCTTGTCGGCTTTCGGAGCCATGGCGGAGGTGGTGGGGGAGGTCGACGGCGTTGGTGATGCTGGTGGCAATGGGGGGCGGAGCGCTGCTCTCTCGGCTTCGAGAAGAAGGGGGGGAGCGGCGGAGGTTCGTGAAGATGGAGTAGTAGCAACCAGCGAGGGGGAACGAACTGCCCCTGTTTCCTCTGCTTATAAAGAGGGACGGGGCGGACGTTTCGCCCTTCCGAATAAAGAACCACCCACGATCTCTCCCACGACGCCGCATTCAACGCGTGTCGTTAGGGGAGAGCGCGGTGGATACGGAGCGAGATTCGGCGTGGCCCAGTCCGCGTGTGCCCGTGCCCTGTCTTGGGCCTGGCCCAACAGCGCTCGGCACCGTGTCTGGCCCAGGCCCGGGGGCTCCTGTCGGTGTACTAGAATAGGGGTACCCTAGTACCCCGAACATGTGCACGGGCAGTTGCAGCATCCCGCGGCAAGGCTTGCCGGGCGAACGCCAAGATCCTCCGTGGTTCCCTTGGAGCCATTCAAGAACAAAGTATTTAAGCTCAGGAGACAAGGCCCCGGCAAGAGGAGCTTGCCGGGAAGGCCAACCAAGGCACTCCAAGGAACTTGCCGCGACACGCCACGCGCTCCGGCAAGGCAACAAGGCCCCGGCAAGAGGAGCTTGCCGGGAAGACCAACCAAGGTACCTCGAGGCCCGGTGAGCGACAAGCTTCCGGACCCGACAAGATAACAACAGCGGCAAGGCGCTTGCCGTGGCAGGCGGCCACTCTGTGCCCACGCTCCAGCGCATCCACCAACGTGTTGCTCTGGGGGCCTCTCCAGGCGCGCGTGGCGGGAGGCTGTGCAGCCAGCAGTGCGCAGTGGCATGCGAAGCTGACAAGATCGCCATCGTGGCGAACGGTGGCGCCCCTAATGGTCCTTTTCTGCACTATTCGGGTGACTCAGACGGGCATTTAATGCCCTTGTCCCCTGCCGTCAGGGTTAGGTAGGGTGCACTGTACAAGTAACTGTACCAACCACCTCACTTTTTACATTTGTACCCTTCTCTGCATTGCCACCTGTCGGTGACCCCTTTGGCGTATAAAAGGAGGCCCATGCGCAACGTAGAGGGGGTTCGGAGGTCCGCGAGGTTCGACTCATTCGTAACCCATAAAAACACTACGCTCTCTCTCTGGAGCAAGAACACAAGATAATCAAACAAGCAGCAGTAGGAGTGTTATCTCTCCGGAGAGCTCCGAAGCTGGGTAAACTGCTCGTGTGCTTCGCCTCGATCTGCTCTTCGTGTGATCTCCGCCCCCCCGCTGAACCGAAAGGGGCCCGGTCCGCCGGCCCCATAGGTGTTCGTGGATCAGTTTCCCCGACATGTGGGGTCACACAGGGCAGGTTGATTCACTTTGTTGGATCCCCTCTAGTGACTATGCTGCCTTGTAGATGTGAAATCGTGAATAGGATGTAATTACGTAGAGATATCATTACCGTGACGATAGTAGATTGATCCGCACATGCCACCGGGGATTGTGACCCAGACATGGAGGACGATGGTAGTTCACCATGGACAGATGCTGGAGAGACTTGCGGTGGAGGAGGCCGGCATGGTGGAGGGGTGTGAGATGCGACAGTCCTTTGCGAGAGATGATGAAGGAGAGGTGGAAGGAAACCCAATGGTGCAACACCCGTTGCTTCTTTGTGCTCCTGATCGAGAGATCGTTTGTTGTAGGCAATATGGAAGGCGGAAATCACGGTAAGTACTTCCATAGCGCGAGGAAAGGGAATCATGAGCGTTATCTCAGGCCGCACACTTTCCTTTAATTTATCTTAGGCCCAATGCTTTTCTTTTTTCCTTTGATTTATCTCAGGCCAATGCTTTTCTTTTTCTTTTTTTATACCTCACGCATACAAAATTAATGGAGTTATTTTCGTAAAGAAAGTTTACCTTTCTCTGTAAAGAAGTATAATTCTTTGAGATTAAACGACGTAACCTCGCAAACATTGTACTAAACCATCAAGATGAGTTTCGTACTGATGTTATATTATTACTATTATTGCTGCTAACATGTAAAATGCAATATTTCATGCACGCTAGTAATATAGCCTGGCCTGGAAAAACTTCATAAATAATTTCTTATATGAAAGAAACCATCATCCATATGCCATACCTGGGTTAACTGAACTACCTTGGTGGTATTTGCAGGGCTGACCTGCATGAGTACACATTGAGAAGCAAGAGAATCAAAGACGACATCCTTCGCGCAATGGCCAGCGCTATTGGAGCTTGATGAATCAAGGACTATCCTTTTTGGCTAAGGTTTGATCTTTTCATTGGGCATCAAGCCTCACTCTGTTGTCTACTATGCTCTTATTGTTCTTCTAATGGACAAAGGTGTCGCTGGACTACAGTTTATCAGAGATGGAACGTGGTACAATGTTCCAACTGTGTCTAACTACACTTTGCTGATCAACGTTGGTGTTACAATGGAGCTAGCCATCTCTGAACCTTAAGTAAATTCCTCCCATCTTTATGCGACAATGGAGGTAGCCATCTCTGAACCTCGGATTTTTTTATTGGTGCAGATGATGACAAATGGGATATTTAAAGGGCCAGTACATAGGGTTGTAACCAATTCTGAGAAAGAGAGACATGATGAAGGTGAGTCTGCTTCAGATGTTGAATGAGGACCAACCGGCGAGATACATGAAAATGGAGGTAAAGGATTTATCACGAGGAGAAAGAGTCATTGGATTCGTTAAGGATATGATCAAGGTGGGTCTGCTTTGGTGCTACAATATGAGAAAGAAAAAGGTATAAATTGTGAATTTTAATCACGATTTTCAAGAGAAGGTATTTGTGAGTGAAATTGCTGCTCCTGTACATAGGACATACTATAGCTCTATGACAATGATCCCAGGCAATTAAATTTTGCTGGTAAAGCAAACTTCTGTCTTGGACGTATGTTCATATAGTAGTAATAAGTAATAACTCTTGACATTAAGAAAAAGCCCATATAGTAGTAATAAGTAATAACGCTTGACATTAACAAGAACAAAGTCCTCTCAAACATGAAACCATGTAATCCAAATGTGCACAATCCTAGCTGATGCTGAAGTATAGTCTAGTCAGCGAGTGAATAGCAAAAGCCAATAACTATGATAGATTCTTGATGTTTTAGTACTGCAACATTTTAACTATGGGTGCCTCTCTTCATGTGGCGATTCCTTTCTTTGTCCTCTGTCTCGCGGAGTACCTCGACAATCAGTTTGTCATTTGCCGCTTCCATAAGTTCTTTTTTGTTCATTAATTTTTCTTTGCACGGTTTCTCACCTGACATCCTGAAGCTCCCTGAAATATTTGAGAGCGTGAGCACAACAGCACATTCTCCAAACAATAGATAAATATTTTGCATGATAGCTAAAAAAGATGCGCAGCAGCTGAAAACATTAGCATAAGAACACAGTTGCATACATTTTGCCCATATTCTCTGAAAAAAGGGTGTAGCCATTGATCATTATATATGCGTACCCAATCAGTATATATGCGTACCCCATCTTATCATTACATACCATGTGCATACCACATGTGACATGTTATATACTTATATTATCAGAGGGGGGTCAGATGTAGAAGCAAAGCAAAGCTCTCACCTTTTGCTGGATCGAACAAGATACTCTTGTGTTCATCCACTTTACCTCCTATTCCACTTCTTCTCATTCGATAAACTTGCAAATGAAAAACAAATAATGTTAGATCTAGGAGTATTTAAAGATAAATTGACATAGTATTATCTGCAAATAAATATTCAAATAACACACCTGCCTCAACTCCCCAAAACATCTCTGTAGACAATGTTCTTTGTGCCTTTTCCGAATTTATCAACCTCCTTGTTTGGCTTGGCCGAAATTCGTGTCGTCTCTCTAGACACTCCCCTTGACAATGCAACATATAGCTGACCATGTGAGAATACTGGCTCGGGAAGGTAAATACCGACGTTTGGGATAGTCTGACCCTACGCCTTGTTAATTGTCATCACAAAACTCAGGCGGATGGGGAACTGTTTTCTCTTATGTTTGAAAGGAAGTGAGATGTCCTCGGAGGGCAACATAGGGATCCTAGGTATGAACACCCTATTTCCAACATGCTGACCACTCATACGTCTCCAACGTATCTACTTTTCCAAACATTTTTTCCCTTGTTTTGGACTCTAACTTGCATGATTTGAATGGAATTAACCCGGACAAATGTTGTTTTCAGCAGAATTACCATGGTGTTATTTATGTGCAGGAGCAAACATTCTCGGAATGACCTGAAACTTCACGGAGCAACTTTTCAGAAAATATGAAAAATACCTGCAAAAGATGAAGGCCAGGGGCCCACCACCTGCCCACGAGGGTGGGGGGCGCGCCTGCCCCCCTAGGGTGCGCCCCTACCTCGTGGGCCCCCTGTTGCCTCTCCGACTCCAACTCCAAC
>NC_041382.1:222838643-222867062 GCF_002162155.2 Triticum dicoccoides
GCCGCCGCCAAGCCCTAAAACCTCTCGGGAGGGCTGATCTGGAGTCTGTTCGGGGCTCTGGAGAGGGGAATCTGTCGCCATCATCATCATCAACCATCCTCCATCATCAATTTCATGATGCTCACCGCCGTGCGTGAGTAATTCCATCATAGGCTTGCTGGACGGTGATGGGTTTGATGTGATCTATCATGTAATCGAGTTAGTTTTGTTAGGGTTTGATCCCTAGTGTCCACTATGTTCCAAGATTGATGTTGCTATGACTTTGCTATGCTTAATGCTTGTCACTAGGGCCCGAATGCCATGATTTTAGATCTTAACCTATTATGTTTTCATCAATATATGAGTGTTCTTGATCCTATCTTGCAAGTCTATAATCACCTATTATGTGTTATTATCCGTTAACCCCGAAGTGACAATAATCGGGTTACTTACCGGTGATGACCGTAGTTTGAGGAGTTCATGTATTCACTATGTGTTAATGTTTTGTTCCGGTTCTCTATTAAAAGGAGGCCTTAATATCCCTTAGTTTCCGTAAGGACCCCGCTGCCACGGGAGGGTAGGACAAAAGATGTTATGCAAGTTCTTTTCCATAAGCACGTATGACTATATTCGGAATACATGCCTACATTATATTGACGAACTGGAGCTAGTTCTGTGTCACCCTAGGTTATGACTGTTACATGATGAACCGCATCCGGCATAATTCTCCATCACCGATCCATTGCCTACGAGCTTTCCACATATTGTTTTTCGCTTATTTACTTTCCCGTTGCTATTGCTATCATCACTACAAAATACCAAAAACATTGCTTTTACTACTGCTACCTTTTGTTACCGTTATCACTACTATCATATTTCTTTGCTACTAAATACTTTGCTGCAGATATTAAGTTTCCAGGTGTGGTTGAATTGACAACTCAGCTGCTAATACTTGAGAGTATTCTTTGGCTCCCCTTGTGTCGAATCAATAAATTTGGGTTGAATACTTTACCCTCGAAAACTGTTGCGATCCCCTATACTTGCGGGTTATCAAGACTATTTTCTGCCGCCGTTGCCGGGGAGCATAGCTCTATTCTTTGAGTCACTTGGGATATATATTTGGTTATCATTATGAAGAACTTGAAAGATCCAAGAACTAAGATTTATCCCTCAACTACGAGGGGAGGTAAGGAACTGCCATCTAGCTCTGCACTTGATTCACCTTGTGTTTTGAGTAAGCTTGTGACACCTACACCTGCTTCTGCTATTCGTTCTGATATGTCGCATGTTATTGATGATGCCACTTCTGCTATGCATGATACTTATGATGAAACTACCTCTATGCCTGATATTACTATGCCACTTAGTGATTTTCTTGATGAACAACTTGCTAGGGCTAGAGAAATTGAAAATATTGAATCTGATGATACTGATGAAAGTGATGATGAAGAATCACTTGTTATTTCTAAGGGTTATGTTTTTGATCAAGAAGCTTCTTTAGCTATTTTAGCTTGCAAAAATAGAAATGAACTCAAAAGGTTATTAGTTAAATGGAGTAAGCAATCTCTAAATGCTAGAATGAAACCTGACCCTGCTTTTGCTACTTCACCTATCTTTGTTACTGATAAGGATTATGAATTCTCTGTTGATCCTGATATAATTACTTTGGTTGAATCTGATCCTTCTCATGGTTATGAATCTGAAACTATTGTGGCACATCTTACTAAATTGAATGATACAGCCACCCTGTTCACTAAAGATGAGAGAACTCGTTACTTTTACATCTTTAAAATATTTCTGTTCTCATTAAAGGGTGATGCTAAGGTATGGTTTAATTCTCTTGATCCTGGTTGTGTGCGTAGTCCCCAGGATATGATTTATTACTTCTCTGCTAAATATTTCCCTGCTCATAAGAAACAAGCTGCCTTAAGGGATATATATAATTTTGTGCAAATTGAAGAAGAGAGTCTCCCACAAGCTTGGGGGAGGCTTCTCCAATTACTTAATGCTTTGCCTGATCATCCTCTTAAGAAAAATGAAATACTTGATATCTTTTATAATGGACTAACCGATGCCTCCAGATATTACCTGGATAGTTGTGCTGGTTCTGTTTTCAGGGAAAGAACACTGGATGAAGCTGAAATTCTATTGAATAATATGTTGACAAATGAAAATAATTGGACACCTCCAGAGCCAATTCCTGAGCCTATTCCTAAACCAACTCCGAAGAAGAGGGGTATTCTATTAATCAGTCCTGAAGATATGCAAGAGGCAAAGAAATCTATGAAAGAAAAAGGTATTAAAGCTGAAGATGTTAAGAATTTACCTCCTATTGAAGAAATACATGGTTTTAATTTACCGCCTATTGAAGAAATATATAATCTTAATCCATTACCTATTGAAGAAACTCATGGTCTTGATAACCTGACACAGGTAGTAAAGGTAAATTCTCTCTATAGATATGATAAAGCTGAAATTCCATTTACTAAATTTGCTAGCCCATGCTTAGATGAGTTTGATAAATTTATGGCTAAGCAAGAAGACTTTAATGCTTATTTTGGTAGACAATTGAAATACAATTCAAATATGCTTGATCACTTGGGTGATTATATGGCTAATGTTAAAGGTGAACTTAAACTTATTAGTAAACATAATTCTATGGTTACCACTCAAGTAGAACAAGTACTTAAAGCTCAAAATGATTTGCTCAATGAATTGAATAGTAAAGATAATGATAATGCTGTTAGAGTGGCTACTAGAACTGGTAGAATGACTTAGGAACCTTTGTATCCTGAAGGCCACCCTAAGAGAATTGTGCAAGATTCTCAGAGAAATAATATAGATGTACCTAGTTCTTCTAAAAAGAAGAAAAAGAAAAATGATAGGACTTTGCATGCTTCTAGTGATCCTATTGCTGAAACACCTGAGAATCCAAATGATATTTCTATTTCTGATGCTGAAACTCAATCTGGTAATGAACCTGAAACAAGTGACAATGTTAATAATAATTTTCATGATGATGCTTAACCTAGTAATGATAATGACATAGAAATTGAACCTGCTGTTGATCTTGATAACCCACAATCAAAGAATCAACATTATGATAAGAAAGACTTTGTTGCTAGAAAACATGGTAAAGAAAGAGAACCATGGGTTCAGAAACCCATGCCCTTTCCTCCCAAACCATCCAAGAAAAAGGATGATGAGGATTTTGAGCGCTTTGCTGAAATGATTAAACCTATCTTTTTGCGTATGCGATTAACTGATATACTCAAGACCAATCCTTATGCTAAGTACATATAATATATTATTAGAAATAAAAGAAAGATATCGGAAGCTCAAATTTCCACCATGCTTGCTAATTATACTTTTAAGGGTGGAACACCAAAGAAACTTGGAGATCCAGGAGTGCCCACTATAGCATGCTCTATTAAAAGAAATTATGTTAAAGCTGCTTTATGTGATCTTGGAGCCGGTGTTAGTGTTATGCCTCTCTCTTTATATCGTAGACTTGATTTGAATAAGTTGACACCTACAGAAATATATTTGCAAATGGCTGATAAATCAACTGCTATACCTGTCAGTATTTGTGAGGATGTGCCTGTTGTAGTTGCAAACGTTACTATTTTAACGGACTTTGTTATTCTTGATATTCCCGAGGACGATAGTATGTCTATTATTCTTGGAAGACCCTTTTTAATACTGCAAGGGCTGTTATTGATTGCACTAAAGGCAATGCCACTTTTCATGTTAATGGTAATGAGCATACGGTACACTTTCCGAGGAAACAACCTCAAGTTCATAGTATCAACTCTATTGGAAAAATTCCATCGATTATATTTGGAGGTTTTGAATTCCCTCTTCCTACTGTCAAGAAGAAATATGATATTCTTATTATTGGGGATGTGCATATCCCCGTTGAGGCAACATAGTGTTATTCGAAATTTCTCCGGTTCCATGTTATTCGGAATGAGTTCGTTAACAAGACTTGATCAACCTTATTAGTGGATTACTTTTGATGATCATGAGATGGATGAAACTAGAAGGCACAACCTTCTGTACCCCACTTTTACTTTCTGTTATTTATATTAAATAAAATTAAAATAAATATTTTTCTGTCTGTTATCTGATTATCCATGCAATATAAAAATACCTCGAAAATAAAAGTTCTCCAAATGCCCTGAAATTTAAATATGATTTTTTCTAGAATATTTGAGAATACTTGGTACTGAGAACACAACAGGGGGCCAACCACCTACCCACGAGGGTGGAGGGCGCGCCCTACCCCCCTGGGCGTGCCCCCTGCCTTGTGGGCCCACGGTGGCCCTCCTCCACTTATCCTTTCACCCATACACTTCTTCTTCCTCCCATAAACACGAATAACCAGCTCAAACCCGAGTCCAAGCTCATTTTGCTGCCATTTTCGATCTCCTTGCTCAAAGCACCTCTCACAAAACTGCTTGGGGAGATTGTTCCTTGGTATGTGACTCCTCCATTGATCCAATTAGTTTTTATTCTAGTGCTTTATTAATTGTAAATTTTTTCTACTTAGGTGACCCTGTTCTTGAGCTTGCATGTCAAATTTATATGGTCAAAAGTAGTTTTGATGCATGATATAGGCCCTAGGCACTTGTAGGAGTAGTTGTTATCAATATTATTGAGTTTGGTTTACTTTTATTTTGAGGTTACTAAAAATTTCAGATTTTTTTAGAAAATGATGAGGAGACTTTTGAGGGGCTCATCGAGCCAAAGCTCGAAGGAAAAGGCAACAAAGCATAAGTATAATCTGCCGCGCACCACGAAGGTTCGGGCGTGTGAATGGCCTTCCGATGATTTCTTGAGAGAAGCCGAGATTTATGAAGATTTTCATGAATTGGCTAAAAATGCAGGCCTCACCGCTTTCCTCCACGACCAATGCGACCAGTATCTCTTACTCACAAATACCTTTGTACAAAACTTTCATTTCCATTCTAGGAGCTCACCACCTACGGTGGAGTTTCATTTATATGATGAGCATAAGGAGATGTCACTTTATGATTTTTGTCGGGTTTGTTTAGTCCCTTTTGAGGGCAAGACAAAAGAACCACATCGCGATGATGTGGAGGGGCTTATTGACACTATCACTATAGGGGAAACGAGGAAGGTTTCCGATGCACGAATCACTAGCATACATTTTCCTGTTTTACATTATTTGCATTATTTGCTAGTCGTTGCTTAATTGGTCGCGGAAACTGTGGAAACCTTAGTATCCCTGATATTATTATTTTGCTCCATGGTTTATGTGGTGATAACTCTGTTAGTATGGGCAGCATTATTGCCAAACGGTTAAGTCTGAACCGTACAAAGGGCCCCATCTTTGGAGGCATCTATGCTTCACGCCTAGCTGCACATTTTAACATACCTGTTAGGCATAATGAGAAGGAAGAAAAAGTGTTGCCTCGTGTTTATCTAGATTATAAAAGTATGGTGGCACATGATTTTATTGTTAAAAATAGGGAAGGAGAGCTTAAATATCAATTGTTCTTTAATAAAAATCATCCTGAGACTATTACCCTGCCTGCTCCTTCTTTGTTTGATTTATCTGTAGGCATGTACCTTGTTCCGTTGAAGGCTATTCACGCCTACCGGAACCCTACACCAGCCGTGGAGCCAGAACCGGAACCACAAGTTGATCCTCCATGACAGTCTAATTACCAGTGGGATCCGGAGATGATTGTCAGCTAGTGGAAATCGGAGTCTTCCTCCTCTTCTTCTTCTCAGTACGACCCCAACTACCATTATGGATATCCGCCAGGCCAGCCGTGGCCATAGACCAACTTAGGCCAAAATCCTAAGCTTGGGGGAGTACGTATTTCCCACCAACATTACATTTATGTTCACACACTCATTGCTAGATGTCGGTGCTCATACTTTTTCATTGTATCATCCATGCTAGTTTATTTTCCCTTTTGATGCTTTCTTCTTGTGTGTTTAATAAACCTTAAGAAAAACCAAAAAAATTAGTTGTAGCTTTTAATCAGTTTAATTTCCATGCTTGTAGTAGTAATTAAAAAGAAAACCCAAAAATATTTCCTGTTCTTCTTTTGCTTGTTGGGAGCTTTCCTGTGTAAATAGTTTTATTTCTTTTCCTTTCTTTGGGGGTCGATAGGAGAAGACCATAATTAAATTGTTGAAGTGACTCTTATATGCATTATTGTTTATCTGACAAAAGAGCCCATATTGCCTTGTCTTCTCCTGTTTATTGAATGCCTGTAGATTCCAGCTTAGTCCAATGCACGTGCACTATTATTATTATTCACATCGTTTGGTCGTGCAAGTGAAAGGCAATTATGATGATATATAATGGACTGGCTGAGATAAGAAAAGCTGGTATGAACTCAACCTCTTTTATTTTTTTAAATATGATTAGTTCATCGTTCCTGATTCAGCCTATTATGAATAAACATGTTTGCAATGACAACTAGAGATCATAGTTTCTTGTGCCATGCTTGATTAGCTATGAGTTATAATGGTTTACCTAGCGTGCCAGCATGCTATTGAGATAGTTATGATGTGGTATGATAGGGTGGTATCCTCCTCTGAATGATTTAAGTGACTTGACTTGGCGCATGTTCACGCATGTAGTTGAAACAAAATCAACATAGCCTTCACGATATATATGTTTATGGTGGATTATATCCTACTCATGCTTGCATTCGGTGTTGATTAATTTTAATGCATGTTCATGACTGTTGTCGCTCTCTAGCTGGTCGCTTCCTAGTCTTTTGCTAGCCTTCACCTGTACTAAGCAGGAAATACTGCTTGTGCATCCAATCCTTTAAACCCCAAAGTTATTCCACATGAGTGCACTATACCTAGCTATATACGGTATCTACCTGCCGTTCCAAGTAAATTTGTATGTGCCAAACTCTAAACCTTCAAATAAATATCCTGTTTTGTATGCTCGAATAGCTCATGTATCAACTAGGGATGTCTGTACCTTCCATGTTAGGAGGGTTATTCTCAAGAGGAGTGGACTCCGCTCCTCACTCATGAGATAAATGGCTGGTCACCGGGATGCCCAGTCCCATGCTTTATGCAAACTAAATCACAATAATTGCAAACAAAACTCCCCTTGGGACTCTTGTTAGTTGGAGGCACTCGTTGTTTCGAGCAAGCCATGGATTGATGCCTGTTGGTGGAAGGGGGAGTATAAACTTTACCATTCTGTTTGGGAACCGCCTATAATGTGTGTAGCATGGAAGATATCGCCATCTCTTGGTTGTTATGTTGACAATGAAAGTATACCACTCAAAATATTATTCACCTCTGTTTCAAAACCGAGCTCTGGCACCTCTACAAATCCCTGCTTCCCTCTGCGAAGGGCCTATCTATTTACTTTTATGCTGAATCATCATCCTCTTATTAAAAAGCACCAGTTAGAGAGCACCTCTGTCATTTGCATTCATTACTGCTAGTTTACATTGAGTATGACTTGACTGGATCTCTTTTACCATGAATTACAATGTCTAGTCAGTCCTTGGTTTTTAAAGGTGCTCTGCATTTATGTTTTGCGGTCTCAGAAAGGGCTAGCGAGATACCACCTTGTTATATCTTATTATGATTATTTTGAGAAAGTGTTGTCATCCGAGATTTATTATTATGCCTCGCTAGTTGATTATGCTATTGATATGAGTAAACTTGAGACCTATGCGTTATTGCAAATGTGGTTAGTTATAATCTTGGCTGAAAACTTGAATGCTGGATTTACATATTTACAACAACAAGAGCAAACAAAGTTTGTAAAAGTTTTTCTTTATCACTTTCAGTTTGTCAACTGAATTGCTTGAGGACAAGCAAAGGTTTAAGCTTGGGGGAGTTGATACGTCTCCAACGTATCTACTTTTCCAAACACTTTTGCCCTTGTTTTGGACTCTAACTTGCATGATTTGAATGGAATTAACCCGGACTGACGCTGTTTTCAGCAGAATTACCATGGTGTTATTTATGTGTAGGAGCAAACGTTCTCGGAATGACCTGAAACTTCACGGAGCAACTTTTCAGAAAATATGAAAAATACCTGCAAAAGATGAAGGCCAGGGGGCCCACCACCTGCCCACGAGGGTGGGGGGGGGCACCTACCCCCTAGGGCGCGCCCCCTACCTCGTGGGCCCCCTGTTGCCTCTCTGACTCCAACTCCATATATTGAGTTTCGGGGAGAAAAAATCAGAGAGAAGAAATCATCGTGTTTTACGATACAGAGCCGCCGCCAAGCCCTAAAACCTCTCGGGAGGGCTGATCTGGAGTCCGTTCGGGGCTCCGGAGAGGGGAATCCATCGCCATCGTCATCATCAACCATCCTCCATCACCAATTTCATGATGCTCACCGCCGTGCGTGAGTAATTCCATCGTAGGCTTGCTGGACGGTGATGGGTTGGATGGGATCTATCATGTAATCGAGTTAGTTTTGTTAGGGTTTGATCCCTAGTGTCCACTATGTTTGGAGATTGATGTTGCTATGACTTTGCTATGCTTAATGCTTGTCACTAGGGCCCGAGTGCCATGATTTCAGATCTGAACCTATTATGTTTTCATCAATATATGAGTGTTCTTGATCCTATCTTACAAGTCTATAGTCACCTATTATGTGTTATGATCCGTTAACCCCGAAGTGACAATAATCAGGATACTTACCGGTGATGACCGTAGTTTGAGGAGTTCATGTATTCACTATGTGTTAATGCTTTGTTCCGGTTCTCTATTAAAAGGAGGCCTTAATATCCCTTAGTTTCCGTAAGGACCCCGCTGCCACGGGAGGGTAGGACAAAAGATGTTATGCAAGTTCTTTTCCATAAGCACGTATGACTATATTCGGAATACATGCCTACATTATATTGACGAACTGGAGCTAGTTCTGTGTCACCCTAGGTTATGACTGTTACATGATGAACCACATTCCGGCATAATTCTCCATCACCGATCCATTGCCTATGAGCTTTCCACATATTGTTCTTCGCTTATTTATTTTCCCGTTGCTATTGCTATCATCACTACAAAATACCAAAAACATTGCTTTTACTACCGTTACCTTTTGTTACTGTTATCACTAATATCATATTACTTTGCTACTAAATACTTTGCTGCAGATATTAAGTTTCCAGGTGTGGTTGAATTGACAACTCAACTGTTAATACTGGAGAGTATTCTTTGGCTCCCCTTGTGTCGAATCAATAAATTTGGGTTGAATACTTTACCCTCAAAAACTATTGCGATCCCCTATACTTGCGGGTTATCAACCACCAACAATCTTTGCGTCGATTGCATTATCCTGGAAGGCTCTAATCTTAAGTCGTGTCCCATTGCATAGGCCATTATGAGGGTTGAGGTTCTGGAGCAGAATGACCGGGCAGTTGACCTTTAATCTCAATACATACGGTGGCAAGACATTTGGTGTGATCGAGTTTAGAAAATCAATTGTGTAATTATTTTTCAAGTCATCCTCGATTGAGTCGAAGCTATGGTATAACTTTTCTTTGCCTGGAAACCTGGAGATCATCTTGTCATTCAGGTCATCGACATGATCGTTCTTGGTCGAAAGAATAGCACGTGCGCTCATGTACTCTCTCGATCTAGCATTGGCATGCAACAATGGGAAGACCTTTTCGATGAGCATGTTAATAGCTTTTTCATCCTCGGTATAGCCGATCACGACATCATCAGGGAGACGGACATAGTCGTCTCCAATTGTCTCTTCCGTTCCATTGCCGATCCTTAGGAGGTATTCGGAGAACCAAGGATCAGACTGTGCCCGCATGTTGCGCGTGAGCCTTATCTTGTGTGTCTTATCCCACAGGTAGGATCTCAGAAGTGTAGCATCTGTGATCTGTGCTCTTGTCCCACGTGTCACAACAGGAAGGACCTGCCTGAAGTCACCACCAAATACGACAACCTTTCCCCAAACGGCAAACGACTTTCCATTATATCCCGTAGTGATCTATCAAGCATCTCAACTTCTTGACGTTTTGTCATAGCACATTCATCCCAAATTATCAAGGACGCTTGCTTAAGCAACTCAGTTGTACCACTCTGCTTTGTGAAACTACACATGCTGTTGTCGGTGAGCTTGATTGGTATTTTGAACCTGGAGTGTGCTGTTCGTCTTCCAGGCATTATCGATGCCGCAATACCTGATGTAGCGGTTGCGATGGCCATTTGGCCCATCGAACGCACCTTTGCAAGCAATGCCTTGTACAAGTATGTCTTCCCAGTGCCGCCTAGACCATCAACAAAGAATATCTGACTTTTTTAGTTGACCACACGATCCATTATGTCATTGAAACCAGCCAGTTGCTGTTCAAACTGGTAAATAATTCTAGATGTTCTTTGTCCATGCTGATTTGCCTCTCCTCCGTTACCTCTCTGTACACACCGTCATAAGAACCATCGGTGTCAACCAATTCCGGAAGTCCAGAGTTTGTAATATCCTTTCCCATGGAGAGCAACATATCCCTGGTATCTCTGAGGACCATCTGCTCAAGTATTGCCTCATTGGATTGATTACGCCGGTAGTCCTCGGACATTGTTGCCAGATGTTTGTCCCACATCTGACGGATTTCTGTAGCCTCACAGAATACCAGTATAGTCGCAAATAACTGTCTCAAGGCACAAGGCATCTGAACTGTGGCAGCCTCCATCATGCAATCATCAAGACTCCTGTCGTGCTCAGTGAGGCCTAGGTGCTCACATGCCTCCCTGAAGGAACTGCATGGCTTGCCATTTACTATTTTCAAATAATCAAATGAAGCGGCACCTCAGACATGACTTAGGAGCACATGCAAGTAGTACCTCTCTCCTTCAGCAGGGTGTGCATACACAAGTCTTCCAACCTGTGCTCTTTTATTTCTTCTATTCTGCCACACCTTTTTACCAGCTATCCATCTATAATGTTCTGGAAACTCTCTATACAACCATTTTCGTGCCGCTGGAAACTTTTTGTTCATCTGAAGGTACTCTGTAAGCATGGACTTGGAAGAAGATGGTCGAGCGGCAACATCTTCCAGATTTTCAGAAGCTTTAAATGCAACTGTATGCATGTTTGGCAGATGAAGCTGGAGCTGGAGCACAGATGGACTGACACCAAATATCTTGAACTGAAAAATCCTATAAATAGCCTCTGGCGGAGATACATAGTGTGCATCCCTATATTATCAGATGGAATGCAAAGGATGTACGATCATGCCCTTTGTAGATATATTTGAACAAGTACTTGTCTTCCTTGATGCTGGAGCATGCCTCGACATTAATGTGGTAGTTGTATCGCATAAGCAGTGAAGGGTTGTAAGGAACCACCCATCTATTGTCCAGATCAGCTCCTCTGATCCTAATTCAGCGCCCATCGTCCCGCCTCATGTAGATGGGATATGAGTCTTTTCCTTGTTGGGTGGCATCACAAAAATCTCGTGGGTAATGAAACCGGCACTGTCCATCAGTCATGCAAGGGCAACTTTTTATCAACTCACCACACGGTCCGTGCAGCATGTGTTTCACGACCATATCATGCAGAACGGGGTGTTCCTCTTTGTCAGGTATCTCAGCACATATCACCCAATCATAGTCATCCGGGGTCGCTAACTTGCTCTTTGATTTCATGATTAGGAGTATATGCTGATGTAGGAGACCTCACTTCTGAAACTCTGTGACATGTACACAAGCTGCAACTTCTCCGAAATGCTTACCCTTAGTTAGTAAGTCCATCATATCTCGCTGTTTAGCTTTGTATACTCTTGCCACCAGGTCTGGACGGTCTTGCGGGAGTTGTCCAGGAAACAGTTTCTCAGGTATCTCCTCCCAATAGGGATTGCAAGTCATTGTGACAAAATAATCCGGTTTACCCCACCGTTGCACTATTGCCATCGCATCCAGGAACCTCCGCTGCATGTCGCGGTCACCACCAGGAAATGTACGTGGAAGCACGATTCGTTTGCCAATTCGATCACCGCGCGACTCGCCGGCAACGACGGTGTCAACAAGACCCTGCAATACTATACAAGTTTATGGAAAAGCATGGGTCGTAGCCACTTTTTCGTTGTATTATGATGTATTAAAATAAACACAAGCATGGTACCTGGTAGAGGTCATCGCGTATAACCTTCTGATTTCCCGGCTTTGAGTACCAGTCAAGCCACATAGTCTCAATCTTGATATACATGTCAACAACCCACTGTTGGAAAAGGCGCCCCCCAAACAAGATGATGTTAAAAAGCTTCTTCCTGACCTGCAGCTTGAAGCAATAGTACTCCCTTCCACTAACAAATTTTATGGATTGTGTTTCATTGACCTCATTGTCATCAAAATCCTCATCTGGTTATCCTCGTTGTCATCTCAAGATTGACAATATAAATATCAGTATTGGGAACATAAACATAAGAATTGAAGAATAAGCTTACCGATAGACCCGCGGGTAAATCAGTGGCGCGGGCTTCAATGATGAAACCATGCGTTTTAATCACCATTCAAAAATAGGAAGCATATAAATTAATAGTGAACATCATACGTGTATATAAATCAGGGGCTGGGTTTGCTTGCGGTGCAGGATTATCCGGTTCATGCGGTGCAAAATTCTCACCTTGCTCTCTTTATGTAATCAAGTTTTCCTCTGATAGATATAGATGTTTTCATCATCATTCATAAATAGTAGGTATATAATTAATTGTGAACATCATACCTATATATAAATCAGGGGCTTGGTTTCCTTGCGCTGTTGACATATCTAATGTATTTTGGGTCGTGTCATCCGTGGCTCCAACATATGGCATGCAACGATTCCAACCAGTATCTCCATATGGGAAGAATAGTGGATATGACAATGGGTCGTAGCACCCATAGTATGCTCTAATATACAGGGGCCGGTCTCCTTTTTTTCCATGCACGACTACACTCCTGTCAAAGCAATTCTGTGGGTCGCTCCCTTCAACCCATATAGCTGCCACCTGGGAAGTCGTTGGGGCATTGTACGTCCGTTGATCCAAGTTTATATCCGTGTTTAGTGAGATTCTATACTCATCTAGATTGGGAACAGACCCAAGGCTCTTGAAAGTTCGCGCATAAGGGTTACGCTCTAGTATTTGCAGAATCTTCCGTATGAGGTCTATATTAAGATCTGGAGACCTAGTAGCCCTGTGAACCAAGTCTTGATCTGTATCATAAATATAGAGTTGCAAATGTTGAGGGCCATTATCAGCCGGCACCAGATTATCAAGAGCGTGGTACAGCCCACCACACGCATGGAATGTATACACGCCAGTTCCTGCGATAGTGCTTACTCAGCGATCAAGGGTGACTCCTAGACTTGTGAATGAGAAGTGCGAGTTGAAATATCGTATATGCTCTCTGAAATATTTAGCATCCTCATCGTCTTGACTTGTAAACAACCGTTTCAATTCTTCTGGACTTTCTAGAGTAAATATACTGACTTTTCCTTTTCTGCAGCAAAACATTGGCCCCTCGAACGGAAAACGCAATGCCCCACAGTGACGGCAGTCTGCAACCTTTCTCAGGACATGGTGCTTTGTAGGTAGGTTTTGGTATATGAATTCATCAATATTTGACATGGGTGGTGCTCGTGTAGCTTTGCGTCCAATTTGGTATGATTCGAAAGCAACATCTAGCAGAGAAGAGGACATGCATTTAATTCTCATAGTAATAAAACGTGCACTTGAGTGTGCTAAATTGGAAATTACACAATGCGCATACCTCTATCAATAAATATTCTAGCTTCTTCATCAGGCTCATGGTATGCATCTTGTAGATTAGGCAATGGTTCCAAGTAGTCTAGGAGGCAATACATTGATCAATCATAAATGCGGAAAATTTATTGATGAAGAACTTGATATGTGAATAAAAATTATATATAACATACCTTCTAAATTGGTTTGTTCAACAACAGGCTCAAAAATTCCGTATGGATCATCTGTCTGGTTGTTGCCTACCATAGAAAACCATAAGATCAGTAGAGGATAGCAATATAGGTATTCTTAATGGGCGCAGGTTGCTCAAAAGTGTGTTGCAGACATTGAGTGTTTTCAGTACCAGGTGTGTCCAATTCATCAGGGCCTATATTATCATTATATGGTGAATTATCATGTAGTCTGGAGCTAGAAAAAGGCTGTACAACTGAACAAAGGAAAGAGAATCCGGAGTGTGTTGGTCAAATAAACATTGTGGACACACATGCAACATAATTAAATCGACAACTAACCTGCATCTTCAATTGTGAAATATGGGTCACGTATTGTGCTGTAATGTGGTTCACTAACTCCTGAAATTGGTACATTTGGATATGTGGTCACAAAAAATTTCATACATAAGCTTATTAGAGTTAGAATGCCATGAACAGTATCTACCAAAGCCAGTTTCAAATACCTTTTGCAATATATGTGACGATGGGTCCAATTGGTTTGGTTTTACTTGCAAGAGGCATAGTAACAGCTCTAATTCGTCCCGCTATTTGTTGCATCTGGTAGGCATCGTTCCTGTGCAACCAACTGGATTCATCTTCATGTGTTAAATTGTTCTCCTTGTTCTCCTTGTAGTGGGGAACACATACACGTGACTGAGATGAGTTTGGTATATTCGACAAGCCTGCAAGAGAGTTGCAGTACCACAAGAGTACCCTGCATTTATGGGCATATTTGATGAGGTAAGAAGATGCAATCAAATCTTATGGTAGAACAGTAGTACCTGCACATGTCAATTTTTGGAGCTAGGTGACACCGGATTGTCCTGTAACACACATGGTTGGTATATACTTTGTTGAGCGTCATTACCAATGGACATGGACACCGGTGTATGTGTTTCATTTTCCTGGCCATTGATATCGGCAGAAACAACAACCATTTTTGTCTCACTGTAGGCTTGATGTTGCCTCCTGATCTCCTCAGAGTATAATACATGATACATTTAGCATATAATGTACTATCAAGATAATACACAAGCATGCAGTACAAGGGTATGTTACCCTGGGTCATGGCCGGGGGTGTATGTGCTAGAATTTGCACATCAATAAGCAGTGTCGTTGAAGCATGTTTCCTTTCACGGGCTTCACGACGTCTTTTAAGAATATCATCTCTATTGCGTGCATAATACTCCTTGTTCCTTTTCCTGTTTAATTCTTTAGGGTCTATTTTAATAAGTACTGCAAGTTAGAACAGAAGGAACAACAAAAAAGTCACAAAAAGTAGGATCTGGTTGATGTTAGTCACCCAATGATTGGTTGTTGCTTATATCCTGATGAAATGGGGTGCTTGGGTCTGTAAAAATACATAGCTTAAGCGAGCACACAAGCAACAACAGAAACAATATAACAAAGTAGGAATTGGTTGCTGAAAGTTACCCAATGTGTGGTTGTTGCTTATATCTTGAAATGGGGTGTGCGGGCCCGCACGATTGGGAGACGACATACCGTCGCCTTCATGTGAATATTCATGGCATGAAATACATAGCTTAAGTGAGCACACAAGCAACAACAGAAACAGTAGAACAAAGTAGGAATTGGTTGCTGAAAGTTACCCAATGTGTGGTTGTTGCTTATATCTTGAAATGGGGTGCGTGGGCCCGCACAATTGGGAGAGGACATACCGTCGCCTTCATGTGAATATTCATGGCATGAAATTATTAGAAGCATGTATTTGTGCATATGAACATGAGATGCAGAAGATAAGTAGTATTTGGTTCGCATGTGTTAAAATACTACAATATCATTTTGTTGATATATTGTGTGTGCACAGAGTTCTACAGCAGGATGCATGTTTCATTCAGTTAGAAGATTACAGTTCCAAAAACTGTAACCATGTTTTACATAGAAATTAGTAATCATAGATGGAAAATTAATAATTCTGTTGTGCAATCAGTAATTCTGCCGCGATGTATCTTTCCTGTGCCGTAGGTATGCTAGAATGGTGTGCACCTTTACGATCTAAATGGTATGCTTAATGTCGTAATGTTTGATTTCTTGTTCTATGAAGATAGATAGTAGAGTATATTTGTTCTGACAATTCCAATCTTGAGTGCAGGGAATACTCACCGCTAGTCCAGGGGCCGTGCTGTGTGGAGGCGGCCACGCAGGTGCCGGGTGGGTTCCTGGGCATGGGCGATCAGGTGGATTTCTACAACGCTGCGAGGGGGCGGCCTCCTGGGCACCCGCTACGTCAATCGTGCAGTGAGGCGACTGCGCGGTGGAGTGGCGTGAGGTCGCCGTGCAGGAGAAGACGGTGTTGGCGCGATGGTGACGCAAGGCATATATGCTCCTGGGGAGGGGAACCAATTCCTTCCTTAGTATGCGATTAGAACTACGTGATTGTTGGGGGACGTGGGACTGGATAGGTGGAGGAACGACTTATGGGATGGTGGAGTGCGGTCAGTCATTGTAAATTTCCAAGGCCACACCGTAAATCAATTAGACTAGTAAGCATGCACGTGCAACACACGTCTCAAACAAAATGAGTTGATATAATATAATATTAAAATATATTTTCAAAAAAGTGACATATTTTGTGATCCAACGCATGAATCATGATCAGTAATAAAAACATTTATTATGAATCTATTTTTTATGTTAGTGAGTGTTTATTACCGAGCCAACTGTATTTATCATCATGTCTTATGCCAGCGATATGAGCGCGCGTGTAACACATGATCTAGAAACATGTCTTCACATAAAATGCATGATGGCATAATAATTGTATTATAATTTGTTACAAAAAGATATTTTAGAAACCACGTCTATGCATCTCTTGAAGGTCCATCTTTTGAAGCAATGAAGGTCCATCTATTGATGCGATCTATGATGCTTCGTTCAATTTATGGGATATTGTTTTGAGCTTCATTCTCTTCATACTTCAAAATATGCACCAAAAATTGCTTTCTCAGTTCAAAATCATCCTACATATGCATTATACAACATTGTTATAACAAAATAATGTGCAATGTGTATACAAATAAGCATGGTGTAAATACTAACCTATGGTATTGGAAAATATAGTTGTCCATCGCACAATGAGTGCATGATATTAAACACCAAATAACCCGACAAGGCACTGCATTTATAAAATATTACATTGTCTATTGAATAAATCAATTAATCTTGTGATGCACTCAAAAGATTCATACCCATGTGAGTTTGTTGGAACTACAGGAACTTTGTATTCCCATTTAGAGATGTCGTCTTTGAATGTAGGGTTTGCAACTTCAAGCGCACTGTTTAGGTTGTTGACCACAGTCTTAAGTACATTTTTTCCCAAAATAGGTATTGGTATCGGATCCGTAAGTGAGACAACTTTTCTATTTTGATCGAGAACAAACAATAGAAATATCCCAAGGCAATAAAATCTGCAACGGTGCATACGTTTTAAAATTTAGAAAACATTAGTTAAGACATGACAAACCATTATTATAAATTAAAATTTTAAAACTTACTGTATCACACTGTGAAATATGATACTCATTACTGTCTGGCCAGCTATCAAACATCCATTTCAACATAGCAATGTCCATATTTTCACGATGACGTAAGTCTCGTGCATAGTAGGACATGGACTAAAATAAGAAAAAGAAAATATTAGTTTCACGAGGCAAAATGTAATACATGATTATAATGACTTACACAAAAATTGAGATCCATGTAGTGACATGGAATGTCTCTAAAAAGCTGGACTTCGTGGCGCGGTAGTATCCGTACAGCCATATTGAAGCAATCAACATCCATGCATTCGTCATTATTTAATATGTTTTTAATTTATCTCAAATTCAAACTAATGGGATAAGGATCAGAGCTTTTCACCCATTCGCTTCTGTAAAATTGAAATTCTGTCAATTATAATAAAATCAGAGTAATTTATTAAAATACAAAATGAACTAAAAATATATGGCTTACTCTAGTAGAGCGACATCATCAACCATACCGATGAACAAACAAAGTTCATCTATTAAGTCATCATTTGTTGGAGTGAGAGAGGGCGAAAGGATAAATGATTGCGAGATGAGCTCAACTTCTGACGATGTATTCGATGGTTTGAGGTTCTCACGGGTTGTTTCCAGAATCATACAATCCGTGGGATCTATGTTGTCTTCATCATCTTCAATGTCTCGATTTCTTGTATTATCATCATTCAATTCCGAGTCCACTAAAATGACGGCTAGTTTCATTCTAAAATCTGTGATATGATCCTATTAAAATAGAACTCATAGTTAAATAGTGATACACCATAGAATGTAAGTATAATGATACACATCAAAAAATACCTGTGTAGGAGAGTCAGACAAAATTTCTCCTGTGAAGTACTCAATAAAATTTACCATCCATAAACCATAAGATGACCTGCATGATTACAAAAGTTAAATATATTCAATAGTCTTTTTTTATCAATTTTATAGATATTTATATAAGAAGACTTTTAAAATCATCAAATTATCATGACTGTAAGAAAGAAGTGATGATAAAGAAAATCCCGCGCTCACTCATAATCCCTCTGCAGAATGTATGAAAAATAATGTAATAGTTAATATATTTTGGTTGGGACAACCTCACACTCATCAATAATCCCTCTTCGAAACGTGCTTAACACTGGAGATTAGTAAAGTAAAACTCAGTTAGTGTTCTTGCAAAAAAAACTTAGTTAGTGAAACCGCCCCCTCACTCCCTCCTTCATAGGCGGATGTCAGATTCCCCATCCCTGCCTCACTGGCAGCTACCGCGGAGGCCCCTGATGCGCCCCGCCCCTTCCCTTTGTCACCACTGCCGGCGGCCGCGGAGGCCTGTGATGTGCCCCGCCCCTCCCCTTCGTCACCACTGCCGACGGGCGCGTAGGCCCTTGATCTGCCCCGCTCCTTCTTCGTATAAGGTCACTCAGGTACTCGAGGAGGCGCTCGAGCTCAGCATGCGCGCCGGTGACGCCGGGGCCCTTCCTCCGCCTGACGCACTCGCCGTCGCTTCCATGAGCGTCTCCAGCTTCTCCCGCGCACCATGAACTTCCCTTCCCCCCCTGCTCGGGACGCCAGCAAGGTCCGGTTTCTACTCTTACCCCCTCGATCCGGATGCTCTGCTCTCTGACCACAACTTTATTTGGCTGTTCGATTCGGTCTGGAGCAGGAGCTCACGATCTATAGTTCCTTCCTTCCATGGATGACCACGAAGACCTCTGCCTGCTATGCTGCTGCTCGGGACCCTCCCTATGCTTCTCATCGCTAGTTCGTGTCCAGTTTAGTCTCTCCGGCCCCTGCTTGTCCCCGTCAAATCGGTGCATAGCCTCATTTTATTCTGCAGTCTGTATCCTTTCAGCTTGTATACTTTATTCTTATTGTGGAGAAATTTCTTTTGTGATGCAACTAATGGGGACATACAAAAAACACATAATGTTGATTGCTTTGAGTTAGAAGGTATACCCATCTGTCTGCAGTCTGCTCTTAATACACTCTTCCCTTGGCCATGCACTAATGTTTAAGTCTTTCCACTTATCAGATTTTAGTTCCATTTGAAGCTTAGCATATTGGAATACATTTTCCAGTCCTTTCAGCTGTTGCATGAATAAATGGCAAGGTATTAGCATCACACCGAAGAATAACAGAAAATTGTTTTATCAAAAGATGGTGCAGTGGGGCTAATAACTAACCATAGCATTGAGGTCTTTGCGGTTCATTCCTGGGCCTACCGAGTCGAGCACCTCGATACATCGCCTCCCGGTATTTATAACTGCTAGGTACCAATGAAACTCTTCAATGTTAACTGGAACGAATATCTGAAAATAGGTTTTTTGTTAGTTTAGGTCCCATGTATACAAACATTTGTCCTCTATTGAATTCATAGTAGTATGTACAGAACTGAGACTCACCATATCATGTTCCAAATAAGTTTTAGCTCTCAGTAATACCCATCTTGGCGCGTCATCCCGTATAGAGCTAAATTCCTTTATCATCTTAGAGATGCATGCATTCTCTAAGAACACACTTCCACATGACCTCATCTGTAGATGCTCTTTAGCACTTATGCAATGTATGTATGCGTCTATGATCTACAATATCAAGTGCACACCTTAGTTAGGAGACAACATGAACTCATGTTAAAAACATCCTCTTATCATAAAGCTACATATACTTACTTCGTCGCCAACAAATTCTCCTTCGTAGATATAAATCCCAAGTGACTCAAAGAATAGAGCTATGCTCCCCGGCAACGGCGCCAGAAAATGGTCTTGATAACCGACAAGTATAGGGGATTGCAACAGTTTTCGAGGGTAAAGTATTCAACCCAGATTTATTGATTCGACACAAGCGGAGCCAAAGAATACTCTCAAGTATTAGCAGCTGAGTTGTCAATTCAACCACACCTTGAAACTTAATATCTGCAGCAAAGTATTTAGTAGCAAAGTACTATGATAGTAGTGGTAACGGTTACAAAAGGTAACAATAGTAAAAGTAATGTTTTTGGTATTTTGTAGTGATGATAGCAATAGCAACGGAAAAGTAAATAAGCGAAGAACAATATATGGAAAGCTCGTAGGCAATGGATCGGTGATGGAGAATTATGCCGGATGCGGTTCATCATGTAACAGTCATAACCTAGGTTGACACAGAACTAGCTCCAGTTCATTGATATAATGTAGGCATGTATTCCGAATATAGTCATACGTGCTTATGGAAAAGAACTTCCATGACATCTTTTGTCCTACCCTCCCGTGGCAGTGGAGTCCTTACGGAAACTAAGAGATATTAAGGCCTCCTTTTAATAGAGAACTGGAACAAAGCATTAACACATAGTGAATACATGAACTCCTCAAACTATGGTCATCACCGGTAAGTATCCCGATTATTGTCACTTTGGGGTTAACGGATCATAACACATAATAGGTGACTATAAACTTGCAAGATAGGATCAAGAACACTCATATATTGATGACACCATAATAGGTTAAGATCTGAAATCATGGCACTCGGGCCCTAGTGACAAGCATTAAGCATAGCAAAGTCATAGCAACATCAATCTCAGAACATAGTGGATACTAGGGATCGAACCCTAACAAAACTAACTCGATTACATGATAGATCCCATCCAACCTATCACCGTCCAGCAAGCCTACGATGGAATTACTCACGCACGGCGGTGAGCATCATGAAATTGGTGATGGAGGATGGTGGATGATGATGATGGCGACGGATTCCCCTCTCCGGAGCCCCGAACGGACTCCAGATCAGCCCTCCCGAGAGGTTTTAGGGCTTGGCGGCGGCTCCGTATCGTAAAACGTGATGAATTCTTCTCTCTGATTTTTTTCTCCCCGAAACACAATATATGGAGTTGGAGTCGGAGAGGCACCAGGGGGCCCACGAGGTAGGGGGGCCGCGCCCTAGGGGAGCAGGCGCGCCCCCACCCTCGTGGAGAGGCGATGGGCCCCCTAGCCTTCATATTTTGCAGGTATTTTTTATATTTTCCAAAAAGTTGCTCCGTGAAGTTTCAGGTCATTCCGAGAACGTTTGTTTTTGCACATAAATAACACCATGGTAATTCTGCTAAAAACAACGTCAGTCCGGGTTAGTTCCATTCAAATCATGCAAGTTAGAGTCCAAAACAAGGGCAAAAGTGTTTGGAAAAGTAGATACGACGGAGACGTATCAGCTCCCCCAAGCTTAAACCTTTGCTTGTCCTCAAGCAATTCAGTTGACAAACTAAAAGTGATAAAGAATTTTTTTACAAACTCTATTTGCTCTTGTTGTTGTAAATATGTAAAGCCAACATTCAAGTTTTCAGCAAAGATTATAACTAACCACATTCGCAATAACGCTTAGGTCTCAAGTTTACTCATATCAATAGCATAATCAACTAGCGAGCAATAATAATAAATCTCGGATGACAACACTTTCTCAAAACAATCATAATATGATATAACAAGATGGTATCTCGCTAGCCCTTTCTGAGACCGCAAAACATAAATGCAGAGCAGCTTTAAAGACCAAGGACTGACTTGACATTGTAATTCATGGTAAAAGAGATCCAGTCAAGTCATACTCAATGTAAATTAATAGTAATGAATGCAAATGACAGCGGTGCTCTCCAACTGGTGCTTTTCAATAAGAGGATGATGACTCGGCATAAAAGTAAATAGATAGGCCCTTCGTAGAGGGAAGCAGGGATTTGTAGAGGTGCCAGAGCTTGGTTTTGAAAGAAAGGTGAATAATATTTTGAGCGGTATACTTTCATTGTCAACATAACAACCAAGAGATGGAGATATCTTCCATGCTACACACATTATAGGCGGTTCCCAAACAGAATGGTAAAGTTTATACTCCCCCTTCCACCAACAAGCATCAATCCATGGCTTGCTCAAAAAAACGAGTGCCTCCAACTAACAAGAGTCCCAGGGGGAGTTTTGTTTGCAATTATTTTGATTTAGTTTGCATAAAGCATGGGACTGGGCATCCCGGTGACCAGCCATTTATCTCGTGAGTGAGGAGCGGAGTCCACTCCTCTTGAGAATAACCCGCCTAACATGGAAGATACAAACATCCCTAGTTGATACATGAGCTATTCGAGCATACAAAATAGGATAATTATTTGAAGGTTTAGAGTTTGGCACATACAAATTTACTTGGAACGACAGGTAGATACCGTATATAGGTAGGTATACTGGACTCATGTGGAATAACTTTGGGGTTTAAGGGATTGGATGCACAAGCAGTATTCCCGCTTAGTACAGGTGAAGGCTAGCAAAAGACTGGGAAGCGACCAACTAGAGAGCGACAACAGTCATGAACATGCATTAAAATTAATCAACACTGAATGCAAGCATGAGTAGGATATAATCCACCATGAACATAAATATCGTGAAGGCTATGTTGATTTTGTTTCAACTACATGCGTGAACATGCGCCAAGTCAAGTCACTTAAATCAGTCAGAGGAGGATACCACCCTATCATACCACATCATAACCATTTTAATAGCATGTTGGCACGCAAGGTAAACCATTATAACTCATAGCTAATCAAGCATGACACAAGAAACTATGATCTCTAGTTGTCATTGCAAACATGTTTATTCATAATAGGCTGAATCAGGAACGATGAACTAATCATATTTACAAAAACAAAAGAGGTCGAGTTCATACCAGCTTTTCTCATCTCAGTCAGTCCATCATATATCGTCATAATTGCCTTTCACTTGCACGACCGAACGATGTGAATAATAATAATAGTGCACGTGCATTGGACTAAGCTGGAATCTGCAAGCATTCAATAAACAGGAGAAGACAAGGCAATGTGGGCTCTTTTGTCAGATCAACAATAATGCATATAATAGCCACTTCAACAATTTAATTATGGTCTTCTCCTATCGACCCCCAAAGAAAGAAAAGAAATAAAACTATTTACACAGGAAAGCTCCCAACAAGCAAAAGAAGAACATGAAATCTTTTTGGGTTTTCTTTTTAATTACTACTACAAGCATGGAAAGTAAACTAATTAAAAGCTACAATTAATTTTTTGGTTTTCCTTAAGGTTTATCAAACACACAAGAAGAAAGCATCAAAAGGGAAATAAACTAGCATGGATGATATAATGAAAAAGTATGAGCACCGACATCTGGCAATGAGTGTGTGAACATAAATGTAATGTCGGTGAGAAATACGTACTCCCCCAAGCTTAGGCTTTTAGCCTAAGTTGGTCTATGGCCACGGCTCGCCTGGCGGATATCTATAATAATAGTTGGGGTCATACTGGGATGAAGAAGAGGAAGACTCCGATTGCCACTGGCTGGCAATCATCTTCGGATCACACTGGTAATTAGACTGTCGTGAAGGATCAACTTGTGGTTCTGGATCTGGCTCCATGGCTGGTGCAGGGTTCTGGTAGGCGTGAATAGCCTTTAACGGAACAAGGTACTGGCATGCAGATAAACCAAACAAAGAAGGAGCAGGCAGGGTAATAGTCTCTGGATGATGTTTATTAAAGAACAATTGGTATTTAAGCTCTCCTTCCCTATTCTTAACAATAAAATCATGTGCCACCATACTTTTATAATCTAGATAAACACGAGGCAACACTTTTTCTTCCTTCTCATAATGCCTAATAGGTATGTTAAAATGTGCAGCTAGGCGTGAAGCATAGATGCTTCCAAAGATGGGCCCCTTGGTACGGTTCAGACTTGACCATTTGACAATGATGCTGCCCATACTAACAGAGTTATCACTGTATAAAACGTGGAGCAAAATAATAATATCAGGGATACTAAGGTTTCCACAGTTTCCACGACCAATTAAACAACGACTAGCAAATAATGCAAAATAACGTAAAACAGGAAAATGTATGCTAGTGATTCGTGCATCGGAAACCTTCCTTGTTTCCCCTACAGTGATAGTATCAATAAACCCCTCCACATCATCGCAATGTGGTTCTTTTGTCTTGCCCTCAAAAGGGACTAAACAAACCCGACAAAAATCATAAAGTGACATCTCCTTATGCTCATCATATAAATAAAATTCCACCATAGGTGGTGAGCTCGTAGAATGGAAATGAAAGTTTTGCACAAAGATATCTGTGATTAAGAGATACTGATCACATTGGTCATGGAGGAAAGCGGTGAGGCCTGCATTCTTAGCCAATTCATGAAAATCTTCATAAATCCCGGCTGCTCTCAAGAAATCATCCGAAGGCCATTCACACGCCCGAACCTCCGCGGTGCGAGGCAGATTATACTTAGGCTTCAGTGCCTTTTCCTTCGAGCTTTGGCTCGATGAGCCCCTCAAAAGTCTCCTCATCATTTTCTGAAAAATTCTGAAATTTTTAGTAACTTCAAAATAAAAGTAAACCAAACTCAGTAATATTGATAGAAACTACTCCTACAAGTGCCTAGGGCCTATATCATGCATCAAAACTACTTTTGACCATATAAATTTGACATGCAAGCTCAAGAACAGGGTCACCTAAGCAGCAAAAATTGCAATGAATAAGGCACTACAACAAAAGCTAATTGGACCAATGGAGGAGTCACATACCAAGGAACAATCTCCCCAAACAGTTTTGTGAGAGGTGCTTTGAGCAAGGAAATCGAAAATGGCAGCAAGATGAGCTAGAACTCGTGCTTGAGATGGATATTCGTTTTTGTGGGAGGAAGAAGAAGTGTATGGGTGCAGGAATAAGTGGAGGAGGGCCACCATGGGCCCACGAGGCAGGGGGCGCGCCCTCCAAATATAATCGATGGAATTTTTCCAATAGAGTTGATACTATGAACTTGAGGTTGTTTCCTCGGAAAGTGTACCGTATGCTCATTACCATTAACATGAAAAGTGACATTGCCTTTAGTGCAATCAATATCAGTCCCTGCGGTATTGAAAAAGGGTCTTCCAAGGATAATAGACATACTATCATCCTCGGGAATATCAAGAATAACAAAGTCCGTTAAAATAGTAACGTTTGCAACTACAACAGGCACATCCTCACAAATACCGACAGGTATAGCAGTTGATTTATCAGCCATTTGCAAAGATATTTCAGTAGGTGTCAACTTATTCATATCAAGTCTACAATATAAAGAGAGAGTCATAACACTAACACCGGCTCCAAGATCACATAAAGCAGTTTTAACATAGTTTTTTTTAATGGAGCATGGTATAGTTGGTACACCGGGATCTCCAAGTTTCTTTGGTATTCCACCCTTAAAAGTATAATTAGCAAGCATGGTGGAAATTTCAGATTTTGGTATCTTTCTCTTATTTGTAACAATATCTTTCATATACTTAGCATAATGGTTCATTTTGAGCATATCAGTTAATCGCATACGCAAAAAGATAGGTCTAATCATTTCAGCAAAACGCTCAAAATCCTCATCATCCTTTTTCTTGGATGGTTTGGGAGGAAAAGGCATGGGTTTCTGAACCCATGGTTCTCTTTCTTTACCGTGTCTCCTAGCAACAAAGTCTTTCTTATCATAACATTGATTCTTTGATTGTGGGTTATCAAGATCAATAGCACGTTCAATTTCTATATCATTATCATTGCTAGGTTGAGCATCATCATGAACATTATCATTAACATTACCACTAGTTTTAGGTTCATTACCAGATTGTGTTTTAGCATCGGAAATAGAAATATCATTTGGATTCCTAGGTGTTTCAGTAATAGGATCACTAGAATCATGCAAAGTCCTATCATTTTTCTTTTTCTTCCTTTTAGAAGGACTAGGTGCATCTATATTATTTCTCTGTTGCTCAATTCTCTTAGGGTGGCCTTCAGGATACAAAGGTTCCTGAGTCATTTTACCACCTCTAGTCATAACTCTAACATCATTATCATTATTCTTACTATTCAATTCATTGAGAAAATCATTTTGAGCTTTAAGTACTTGTTCTACTTGAGTGGTAACCATAGAAGCATGTTTACTAATAAGTTTAAGTTCACCTTTGACATTAGCCATATAATCACCCAAGTGTTCAAGCATATTTGAATTGTATTTCAATTGTCTACCAAAATAAGCATTAATTCTTGCTTAGCCATAAATTTATCAAACTCATCTAAGCATGGGCTAGCGAATTTAGTAAATGGGATTTCAGCTTTATCATATCTATAGAGAGAATTTACCTTTACTACCTATGTCGGGTTATCAAGACCATGAGTTTCTTCAATAGGTAATGGATTAAGATTATATGTTTCTTCAACAGGCGGTAAATTAAAATCATGTATTTCTTCAATAGGAGGTAAATTCTTAACATCTTCAGCTTTAATACCTTTTTCTTTCGTAGATTTCTTTGCCTCTTGCATATCTTCAGGACTGATTAATAGAATACCCCTCTTCTTCGGAGTTGGTTTAGGAATAGGCTCAGGAATTGGCTCTGGAGGTGTCCAATTATTTTCATTTGTCAACATATTATTCAATAGAATTTCAGCTTCATCCAGTGTTCTTTCCCTGAAAACAGAACCAGCACAACTATCCAGGTAATATCTGGAGGCATCGGTTAGTCCATTATAAAAGATATCAAGTATTTCATTTTTCTTAAGAGGATGATCAGGCAAAGCATTAAGTAATTGGAGAAGCCTCCCCCAAGCTTGTGGGAGACTCTCTTCTTCAATTTGCACAAAATTATATATATCCCTTAAGGCAGCTTGTTTCTTATGAGCAGGGAAATATTTAGCAGAGAAGTAATAAATCATATCCTGGGGACTACGCACACAACCAGGATCAAGAGAATTAAACCATACCTGAGCATCACCCTTTAATGAGAACAGAAATATTTTAAAGATGTAAAAGTAATGAGTTCTCTCATCTTTAGTGAACAGGGTGGCTGTATCATTCAATTTAGTAAGATGTGCCACAACAGTTTCAGATTCATAACCATGAAAAGGATCAGATTCAACCAAAGTAATTATATCAGGATCAACAGAGAATTCATAATCCTTATCAGTAACAAAGATAGGTGAAGTAGCAAAAGCAGGGTCAGGTTTCATTCTAGCATTTAGAGATTGCTTACTCCATTTAACTAATAACCTTTTGAGTTCATTTCTATTTTTGCAAGCTAAAATAGCTACAGAAGCTTCTTGATCAAAAACATAACCCTTAGAAATAACAAGTGATTCTTCATCATCACTTTCATCAGTATCATCAGATTCAATATTTTCAATTTCTCTAGCCCTAGCAAGTTGTTCATCAAGAAAATCACTAAGTGGCATAGTAATATCAGGCATAGAGGTAGTTTCATCATAAGTATCATGCATAGCAGAAGTGGCATCATCAATAACATGCGACATATCAGAACGAATAGCAGAAGCAGGTGTAGGTGTCGCAAGCTTACTCAAAACACAAGGTGAATCAAGTGCAGAGCTAGATGGCAGTTCCTTACCTCCCCTCGTAGTTGAGGGATAAATCTTAGTTCTTGGATCTTTCAAGTTCTTCATAATGATAACCAGATATATATCCCAAGTGACTCAAAGAATAGAGCTATGCTCCCCGGCAACGGCGCCAGAAAATAGTCTTGATAACCCGCAAGTATAGGGGATCGCAACAGTTTTTGAGGGTAAAGTATTCAACCCAAATTTATTGATTCGACACAAGGGGAGCCAAAGAATACTCTCAAGTATTAGCAGCTGAGTTGTCAATTCAACCACACCTGGAAACTTAATATCTGCAGCAAAGTATTTAGTAGCAAAGAAATATGATAGTAGTGATAACGGTAACAAAAGGTAGCAGTAGTAAAAGCAATGTTTTTGGTATTTTGTAGTGATGATAGCAATAGCAACGGGAAAGTAAATAAGCGAAGAACAATATGTGGAAAGCTCGTAGGCAATGGATCGGTGATGGAGAATTATGCCGGATGCGGTTCATCATGTAACAGTCATAACCTAGGGTAACACAGAACTAGCTCCAGTTCGTCAATATAATGTAGGCATGTATTCCGAATATAGTCATACGTGCTTATGGAAAAGAACTTGCA
>NC_041382.1:222867330-222870732 GCF_002162155.2 Triticum dicoccoides
GGATATTAAGGCCTCCTTTTAATAGAGAACCGGAACAAAGCATTAACACATAGTGAATACATGAACTCCTCAAATAAGCATTAAAATCTTCTTGCTTAGCCATAAATTTATCAAACTCATCTAAGCATCTGCTAGCAAACTTAGTAAATGGGATTTCAGCTTTATCATATCTATATAGAGAATTTACCTTTACTACCTGCGTCGGGTTATCAAGACCATGAGTTTCCTCAATAGGTAATGGATTAATATCATATGTTTCTTCAATAGGCGGTTAATTAAGACCGTGTATTTCTTCAATAGGAGGTAAATTATTAACATCTTCGGGTTTAATACCTTTTTCTTTCATAGATTTCTTTGCCTCTTGCATATCTTCAGGACTGAGAAATAGAATACCCCTCTTGTTCGGAGTTGGTTTAGGAATAGGCTCAGGAATTGGCTCCGGAGGTGTCCAATTATTTTCATTGGTCAACATATTATTCAATAAAATTTCAGCTTCATCCGGTGTTCTTTCCCTGAAAACAGAACCAGCACAACTATCCAGGTAATCTCTGGAGGCATCGGTTAGTCCATTATAAAAGATATCAAGTATTTCATTTTTCTTAAGAGGATGATCAAGCAAAGCATTAAGTAATTGGAGAAGCCTCCCCCAAGCTTGTGGGAGACTCTCTTCTTCAATTTTCACAAAATTATATATATCCCTTAAAGCAGCTTTTTTTACGAGCAGGGAAATATTTAGCAGAGAATTAATAAATCATATCCTGGGGACTACGCACACAACCAGGATCAAGAGAATTAAACCATATCTTAGCATCATCCTTTAATGAGAACGGAAATATTTTAAGGATATAAAAGTAACGAGTTCTCTCAACTTTAGTGAACAGGGTGGCTATATCATTTAATTTAGTAAGATGTGCCACAACAGTTTTAGATTCATAGCCATGAAAAGGACCAGACTCAACCAAAGTAATTATACCAGGATCAATAGAGAATTCATAATCCTTATTAGTAACACACATAGGTGAAGTAGCAAAAGTAGGGTCATGTTTCATTCTAGCATTTAGAGATTGCTTGTTCCATTTAGCTAATAACCTCTTAAGTTCATTTCTATCCTTGCAAGCTAAAATAGCTAAAGAAGCTTCTTGATAAAAAAACATAACCCTTAGGAATAACAAGTGATTCTTCATCATCACTTTCATCAGTATTATCAGATTCAATATTTTCAATCTCTCTAGCCCTAGCAAATTGTTCATCAAGAAATTTACCAAGTGGCACAGTAGTATCAAGCATAGAAGTAGTTTCATCATAAGTATCATGCATAGCAGAAGTGGCATCATCAATAACATGCGACATATACGAACGAATAGCAAAAGCAGGTATAGGTGTCGCAAGCTTACTCAAAACAGAAGGTGAATCAAGTGCAGAGCTAGATGGCAGTTCCTTACCTTCCCTCGTAGTTGAGGGATAAATCTTGGTTCTTGGATCTTTCAAGTTCTCATAATGATAAGTAGATATAAATCCTAAGTGACTCAAAGAATAGAGCTATGCTCCCCGGCAACGGCGCCAGAAAATGGTCTTGATAACCCACAAGTATAGGGGATCACAACAGTTTTCGAGGGTAAAGTATTCAACCCAAATTTATTGATTCGACACAAGGGGAGCCAAAGAATACTCTCAAGTATTAGCAGCTGAGTTGTCAATTCAACCACACCTGGAAACTTAATATCTGCAGCAAAGTATTTAGTAGCAAAGTACTATGATACTAGTGGTAATGGTATCAAAAGGTAACAGTAGTAAAAGTAATGTTTTTGGTATTTTGTAGTGATGATAGCAATAGCAACAGAAAAGTAAATAAGCGAAGAACAATATGTGGAAAGCTCGTAGGCAATGGATCGGTGATGGAGAATTATGCCGGATGAGGTTCATCATGTAACAATAATAACCTAGAGTGACACAAAACTAGCTCCAGTTCATTGATATAATGTAGGCATGTATTCCGAATATAGTCATACGTGTTATTGGAAAAGAACTTGCATGACATCTTTTGTCCTACCCTCCCGTGGCAGCGGGGTCCTTAAGGAAACTAAGGGATATTAAGGCCTCCTTTTAATAGAGAACCGGAACAAAGCATTAACACATAGTGAATACATTAACTCCTCAAACTACGATCATCACCGGTAAGTATCCCGATTATTGTGACTTCGGGGTTAACGGATCATAACACATAATAGGTGACTATAAACTTGCAAGATAGGATAAAAAACACTCATATATTGATGAAAACATAATAGGTCCAGATCTTAAATCATGGCACTCGGACCCTAGTGACAAGCATTAAGCATAGCAAAGTCATAGCAACATGAATCTCAGAACATAGTGGATACTAGGGATCAAACCCTAACAAAACTAACTCGATTACATGATAGATCCCATTCAACCCATCACCGTCCAGCAAGCGTTGATGGAATTACTCACGCACGGCAGTGAGCATCATGAAATTGGTGATGGAGGATGGTGGATGATGACAATGGCGACGGATTCCCCTCTCCGGAGCCCCGAACAGACTCCAGATCAGCCCTCCCGAGAGGTTTTAGGGCTTGGCGGCGGCTCCATATCGTAAAACGCGATGAATTCTTCTCTCTGATTTTTTCTCCTCGAAACACAATATATGGAGTTAGAGTCGGAGAGGCACCAGGGGGCCCATGAGGTAGGGGGCGCCCTGGGGGGGGGGTGTAACACCCCGGATGTAACTTTCCCAATTTGTACTCCAACTCTTGCCGTCTCCGGCGTTAAGTTATATTTATTTCCTCGGGTTCAGGTTTTGTCTCCGTGTGTTGTTGTCGTTGTCATGCATCTCATATCTTGTCATCATGTGCATTGCATCTGCATACGTGTTCGTCTCTTGCATTCGAGCTTTTTCCCCGTTGTCCGTTTTGCATTCCGGCGCTTCGTTCTCCTCCGATGGTCATTTCTAGCTTTCTTTCGTCTGTGGGGATTAAACATTTCTGGATTGGACCGAGACTTGCCAAGCGGCCTTGGTTTACTACCGGTAGACCGCCTGTCAAGTTTCGTACCATTTGGACTTCGTTTGATACTCCAACGGTTAACCGACGGACCAAAAAGGCCTCGTGTGTGTTGCAGCCCAACACCCCTCCAATTTGGCCCAAAACCCACCTAACTCTTCTCCATCATCTAGAGCATTCGATCACGATCGCGTGGCCAAAAACCGCACCTCATTTGGACTCTCCTAGCTCCCTCTATGACTATAAATAGATCCCCTCCGTTTTCGGATCTCCTTCCTCCTCGAAACCCTAAAAATCACTCCCGCCGTCTCCGGACATGTCCGCCGTCCGCCGGACGTATTTGCGCCGCCACTCGCAGCCAATGGGCGCGTGACAAGTCACC
>NC_041382.1:222871418-222917034 GCF_002162155.2 Triticum dicoccoides
GCGCGCCGCCGAGCCGCCGCAGCGCCAAGATCCGGCCGCCGCGGGCCCCTGCGCCGCCGCCCCCGGCCACCAGCGACCTTAGGCCGTTGCCGGCCGTCGTCCTCGTCCCCGCCGTGCTACAGTAATCTGCCGCCGCCTCGGGTTCCGTGAAACCCTAGATCTGAAAGAGGTTGAAATTTCGTCTAAGTCCCAGAATTCCAGATCCAAGTTGCCATGTTCGTGGCCCCGTAACTTTGCATCCGTAGCTTCGATTCATGCATATAGCATATCAAAATGATCACCTCGGACAGTACATGATTTCATTCCATTGCATCATTTTCATTTGAGTTCATCTTGATGCCCTAAATGCTGTTAGAAGAGGGATACTTGAGTTAATTGTCAGATCTGTTACTCCGTTTAGCACTTTTGTCATTTTTGCCATGATTATTGTGTGCATGATATGCCCGTGAGTTCCATATATGTTTTGTTAAGGGCTTTATCATCTCTCCAGAGGTGCAACCCATGTATTTTTAGGATGTGTGTAGTGACTAGTGCAAGCTTGCAAAGTGGTGCACTTGCTAATTCGGTTTTCAGGGAATTAGTAATTTCACCAAGTCCTGGAGCTGTTTATCTCATGATGCCATATGTTCATGTTGTTTCCTAGTGATCCGTGCCTCTTTTGAGAATGATCAGTAAGGGAGTTTTGTTAATCTTGTAGTGCTCTATCCATCCTTGTCTTTTTTTGCAATTATGGAGCAACCTAGCTCGAGTCAATTGAGCTCTACTTTTTCTACTTTGTGAATCTGGGCAGATTGTCAACTTGTTTGCAATTTTGCCGGTGATGTTGTAGTTGATCCGTGCATGCTATGCTATTGTTCTTGCCATGTCTAGCTTGAATTTTGTGCCTTCTTGATAGATGTATGCTTGCCTTGCCATGACTTGCACCGTAGTGAGTGCATCGAGCTCGTAAACATGCCTACATGAGCTACATTTCCGCTTGCTCCAGTTTTCACTAAGTATGAAAACTGATTATGTTTTTGCTATGTTCACATGCTTGCAATTGTATTTTCTGGTCCTTTTTGGCTCAAGGTCACTAAGGGACTTTTGTTAAGCTCTTTGAGTAGCTCCATGCCATGCTTTACTTTTCCATGTTCAGATCCTGTAGCATGTAGTTTTGTTGCTCCGAAGAGGGCTACCTGATCTGAAATTCTAGACAAGTGTTGATTTCACCAAGTCTGAGATATGTTTGCCATATGCATTTTTGCCATGCTTGTTTGAACCTATTAATGGATGAATTGGCCATTGCTCAGTGCTAGACTTTTGTTAAGCATCTTGTGTGCATCCCTGCCATGTATTTTGTTGTCATGTTTGGGTGCTGTAGCATGTTCATCTCATTGCATTTAGATGCCTACTTGCTGTAAATCGCAGACCGGTGTCATATTTGAATCGCTTGCCATTTCCAAACCGTAACTCCGATTCCGGCGTTCTTTATATCGTTTTCAAGCGATTTCGTCTCATATTTCCAGTGGCACACTTGGTTTTCCAAGTTGAGGCCAGGTTCATGCATTTTCTGTCATATCTTGCATTTTGCATCCCGCATCGCATTCCGCATAGCATATCATCATTTCATCATATTGCTTGGTCTTGCACGTGGTTGATTGTATCCTTGTTGCTTGTTTGTCTTGTTTGGGTAGAGCCGGGAGTCGAGTTCGCTAACGAGGAGCCCGTTGAGTTTGCTTTCGAGGATCCAGTCAACTCTGACAACTGTGCAGGCAAGATGATCATACCCTCGAAATCACTACTATCTTTGCTATGCTAGTTTGCTCGCTCTTTTGCTATGCCATTGCTACGATGCCTACCACTTGCTTGCAAGCCTCCCAAATTGCCATGTCAAACCTCTAACCCACCTTGTCCTAGCAAACCATTGATTGGCTATGTTACCGCTTTGCTCAGCCCCTCTTATAGCGTTGCTAGTTGCAGGTGAAGATTGGAGGCCGTTCCTTGTTGGAACATCTTTTACTTACTTGTTGGGATATCATTATATTGCTATGTTATCTTAATGCATCTATATACTTGGTAAAGGGTGGAAGGCTCGGCATCTCGCCTAGTGTTTTGTTCCACTCTTGCCGCCCTAGTTTCCGTCATATCGGTGTTATGTTCCCGGATTTTGCGTTCCTTACGCAGTTGGGTTATAATGGGAACCCCTTGATAGTTCGCCTTGATTAAAGCTTTTCCAACAATGCCCAACATTGGTCTTACCATTCGCCACCTAGCCTTTTTCTTTTCCTTGGGTTCTGTAGACTCAAGGGCCATCTTATTTTACCCCCCGGGCCAGTGCTCCTCTGAGTGTTGGTCCAACCGAGCGATGTCCGGGGCTACCAGGGGCAACTCTGGGCTGGCCTACCCGACATCTGGCTCATCTAAGTGTGCCCTGAGAACGAGATATGTGCAGCTCCTATCGGGATTTGTCGGCACATTCGGGCGGTGTTGCTGGTCTTGTTTTAACTTGTGGAAGTGTCTTGAATTACCGAGATACCGAGTCTGATCGGAACGTCTTGGGAGGAGGTCTATTCCTTCGTTGACCGTGAGAGCTTGTCATGGGCTAAGTTCGGACTCCCCTGCAGGGATTTGAACTTTCGAAAGCCGTGCCCGCGGTTATGGGCAGATGGGAATTTGTTAATGTCCGGTTGTAGATAACTTGACCTTAATTTAATTAAAATGAATCAACTGAGTGTGTTACCGTGATGGCCTCTTCTCGGCGGAGTCCGGGAAGTGGACACGGTGTTGGAGTAATGTTTGCGTAGGTTGCTCTCTAGTTTCTCGCTCGTGCTTTGCCTTCTCTTCTCGCCCTCTTTTGCGAATAAGTTAGCCACCATACTTGCTAGTCGCTTGGTGCAGCTCCACTTATATTTACCTTGCCATACCTATAAGCTTAAATAGTCTTGATCGCGAGGGTGCGAGATTGCTGAGTCCCTGTGGCTCACAGATTACTATTACACCAGATGCAGGGCCTGATGATTCCGCTCCAGGAGACACGTATGAGCTCAAGTGGGAGTTCAATGAAGACTCTCAACGTTACTACGTTTCCTTTCCCGATGATCAGTAGTGGTGCCCAGTTGGGGGTGATTGGGACCGTGTCGCATGTTGGGTTCTCTTTTATTTTGGCGTCGTAGTCGGGCCATGAGTGTTTGGATGATGTAATGTTATTTATGTACTTGATTGACGTGGCGAGTGTAAGCCAACTATGTTATCTCTCCTTTCATTATTATATTACATGGGGTGTTGTGAAGATTGCCTAACTTGCGACATATGCCTTCAATGCGATTATGTCTCTAAGTCGTGCCTCGACACGTGGGAGCTATAGTCGCATCGAGGGTGTTACAAGTTGGTGATCAGAGCCTTCCCCGACCTTAGGAGCCCCATTGCTTGATCGTTTTTAGCGGCCGAGTTGTGTCTAGAAAAATGTTTTGAGTCTTTTAGGAATTATATATCGGAGAGTTTAGGAATTCTTTTTACTTCCCAGTCTCCTCATCGCTCTGGTAAGGCATCCTGACGTAGAGTTTTGACTCTTCTCTCCTCAAATTTCACTATTTTTTTTAGAATCACCCGGGTATCTTGGAATCGTTCCGATGGTTTTATGATGAGAACATTGTCTTGGTGCCTCCTGTCAGGGGTTTAGTGGAAGTGTCCCGGGGAGTTGAGCTCTGAGGTGTTGTCATCATAATTTTATCGTTGCAGTTCTGGAATACCTGAGTCTAGTACGCCGACATCGAAAATCTCTTTTATGCAGTTCGTTGGTGAGATAACCTCGACGCCACCCAGTACTGGGGTGGGAGTTCAGGAGTATCGCCATAACTTGTATAACAGATGCTTTTCGAAGGTTGAGGTAGATGGTTTCCGAAGGTTTCTTGGTTATGTGTTGAAGGATGGATACAGCTGGATGTAGGATTTGCTAGTTTGGGTGAGATATTATGCTTCCCCTGTATCCCCAACACCTGATTGCATAACCAGAAAGGTTCGGGAGTTTCATAGGTGGGAATTCTAGTAGCTCTAGTTCTTCTTCCAGGATATTGGTTTGAGATTGGGTTTTCTTACCGATTATTCGTTCTTGATCTGTACCTTGTTGATGTATTTCTCTACCTTAATTCTATGTGGCTTCTCAATTTATGGATATGTGACCATTTCAAGAGAAATGCATTCGTTCATTTTGTTCGAATGTGAAGACTATATGTTGCAATTTTCATTCCGTTGGATTCAGCTTCAATATTTTTCTATCAATGTGCTAATGGTGGTCAACCTCTTCAGGATGACTCCTCCAATGCGCACGACTCCGAATCCTGATCCGCCACCACCTCCCCCTCTTCTGGAGGCATGGCAAGCTGTGATGGCCGCAACAAATGCAAACACACAGTTGATCATGCAAATTCTTCAAGAGCGCAATCAAGGCAACCAAGGGAATCAAGGCAGCAATCAGAGTCACTTTGCTACACTCAACCAGTTCCTTGCTAACGGGCCAAAGACTTTCAACAATTGTGTTGAGGCAACCGATGCTGACGATTGGCTTGTGGATCTGTGTAAGCATTTCGAGTGCAGTAATGTCAGGCTTGAGGACTTTGTTAAGTTCGCTTCCTTCCAACTCAAAGATCAAGCTGCAGAATGGTTCCAGCAGTACAAGGACTCCAGAGGTGGACGTGTTATCACTTGGGATGATTTCTGTCGAGATTTCAGGGCTCATCATATTCCCCAGAGCGTGGTTGAAAGCAAGCGTGAGGAATTCCGCAATCTGAAGTAAGGCTCTTTGTTTGTCTATGACTACAACAAGTTGTTCCAGAAGCTCGCCCGCTTTGCCAAGCAGGACGTCCCTAATGAGAAGAGCATGATATACCAGTTCAGGGGTGGTCTCAGAGAAGAAATTCAGCTAGCTCTTGTTCTCTTTGAGCCCTTGAGATACGATGAGTTCTACAACATGGCACTGAAGCAAGAGGCTGCTCAGTTGAGGTGTGATGCTTCCAAGAAGCGAGTCAAAGATGTTACTCCTTCTTCCTCTACTCAAGTGGCCAAGCAGCAGAAGTTTTGGCTTCCTCCTCCTCCGTTCCGCCAGCCATATCAGCAGAAGAGCAAAGGTGGCAGTGGTTCTTCCCACCCACCCAACCCTGGCTTTCAGAACAAGACTTCGTCTCAAGCTCCAAGATCGAGTGCTCCGTATCACCGTCCGCTTTCAGAGGTCACGTGCAACAAGTGCCAAAAGAAGGGTCACTATGCCAACAAGTGTTTCAACCAGAGGCATCTTCCTCCTCCTCCTCCTCCTGTCAGATCGGCAAGTACAGCTGTGGTCAAGCATAACCCCAAGTCCGCCAAGGTCAACTTGATGAATGCAGCTCAGGCAGAGGACTCATCAGATGTCATCATGGGTAACCTTCCTGTTAATGATATTCCTGCAAAAGTTCTTTTTGACACGGGTGCATCGCATTGTTTCATCTCGAGGCCATTTGTTTCTAAGCATGAGTTGCCTTTACAAGATTTGCCTAGACAGCTATCTGTTGTTTCTCCGGGTAAATTCATGAATGCAAGCGCTATTGCCCCAGATGTTTCTATCACATTGGGCGATTACAAGTTTCTCTCTTCTCCGGTGGTTCTTGGTAACTCGGATATTGATCTTATTCTCGGAATGGATTGGCTTTCTAAGCACAAGGCGCATCTTGATTGTGCAGCCAGGCAGATTCAATTGACTCATTCATCTGAGGATGTAATTGTCTTTGCCGCTCGGGATAATACAATCCGTCTGTTTTCTCTCAATGAGAAGGGTGAATTGGATGCCATCTCTCAAATTCCAGTCGTTTGCGAATATCAAGACATCTTTCCAGAAGAGCTTCCAGGAATGCCTCCGCACCGGCCAGTTGAATTCGTTATTGATCTTGAGCCTGGTACGGAACCTGTGTGCAAATGTCCTTACAAGCTCGGACCTGAAGAGTTGAAGGAGCTGAAGAAGCAACTCGATATTCAAGAGAAAATGGGTCTCATCCGGCCTAGTTCTTCTCCGTGGGGTTGTGGTGTTTTTTTTGTGAAGAAGAAGGATGGAACGGACCGACTTTGTGTTGATTACCGTCCAGTGAACAATAAGACCATCAAGAACAAATACCCACTTCCCAACATCAATGAGCTATTCAAACAACTCAAAGGTGCCCAAGTATTCTCCAAGCTTGATCTCCGCATGGGTTATCATCAGATTCGAATCCGTGAGCAAGATATTCCCAAGACAGCCTTTAGGACAAGCTTTGGTTCATATGAATACACTGTCATGTCTTTCGGCCTCGTCAACGCTCCTCCGACGTTCTCTCGTATGATGAACTTCATCTTCAATGCCTACACCAATGACTTCGTTTTGGTCTATCTCAACGACATTCTGGTTTTCTCCAAGAACAAGGAAGATCATGCCAAACACTTGCGTTTGGTTCTTGATAAGCTCAGAGAACATCAGTTCTACGCCAAGTTCTCCAAGTGTGAGTTTTGGCTCGATGAGGTTCTTTATCTTGGTCATATCATCTCTGCCAAGGGCATTGCCATGAATCCTGAGAAGGTGTCTGCAATTGTGAATTGGGAACCTCCTCAGAACGTGAAGCAACTCCGTAGCTTCCTCGGTCTCGCAAGCTATTGCCGAAGATTCGTTGAAAACTTTTCTAAGATCGCGAAGCCTCTCTCTAATCTTCTCCAGAAGCACGTCAAGTACGTTTGGTCTCCGGAGTGTGACATTGCTTTCAACACTTTGAAAGAGAAATTGATCACTGCTCCAGTTCTGACTCCGCCTGATGAATCCAAGCCGTACGAGGTCTTTTGTGATGCCTCTCTCCAAGGTCTTGGCGCGGTATTGATGCAAGAGAAGAAATTTGTTGCTTATACCTCTCGCTAGTTGAAGCCTAATGAGAAGAACTACCCCACTCATGATCTCGAGTTGGCGGCAGTTGTGCATGCTCTTTTGACTTGGAGACATCTTCTATTGGGAAGAAAAGTGGACATTTTCACTGATCACAAGTCTCAAGTACATCTTCACTCAGCCTAATCTCAACCTCAGGCAAACTCGATGGGTCGAAATGATTCAAGAGTATAATCCGAGTATCGAGTATACTCCAGACAAGGCCAATGTGATTGCTGACGCTTTGAGCAGAAAGGCCTACTGCAACAGTCTGATTCTTAAGCCTTATCAACCCCAGCTTTGTGAAGCTTTCCGCAAACTTAATCTGCAAGTTGTTCCTCAAGGTTTCCTCGCCAACCTTCAAATCTCTCCTACCTTAGAAGACCAGATTCTCCAAGCCCAGCTTCTTGATGCTATGGTGAAAAAGGTGAAGATTGGGATTGCCAAGAGTCAACCCAAGTACAAGTGCTACCGCCTTGATGACAAGGACACTCTCTTCTTCGAGGATCGTATTGTTGTGCCCAAAGGTGACCTCCGTAAAGTGATCATGTACGAGGCTCACAATTCTCTCCTCTCCATCCACCCTGGGAGCACGAAGATGTATCAGGACCTCAAGCAAGCTTATTGGTGGACTCGAATGAAGCGCGAAATCGCTCAATTCGTGAATGAATGTGATGTCTGCAGAAGAGTGAAGGCAGAACACCAAAGGCCAGCAGGTCTCCTCCAACCTCTTACCATTCCAGAATGGAAGTTTGACCACATTGAAATGGACTTCGTGACTGGGTTTCCAAAGTCCAAGCGTGGCAATGATGCTACATTCGTTGTCATCAACAAACTCACCAAAGTGGCTCACTTTCTGCCTATCAAAGAGTCGATCACTGCAGCTCAATTGGCGGAACTCTATACCTCTCGTATTGTCTCTCTGCACGGTACTCCACAAGTGATCTCTTCAGACCGTGGCAGCATCTTTACCTCGAAGTTTTGGGATTCTTTTCAGAAGGCCATGGGCACCAACATCCGTTTCAGCACAGCTTTCCATCCTCAAACTAGCGGTCAAGTCGAGCGTGTCAACCAGATTCTTGAAGATATGCTCGGGGCTTGTGTGATCTCCTTCAGCATGAAGTGGGAGGATTGTCTTCCTTATGCTGAATTCTCCTACAACAACAGTTTTCAAGCAAGTTCGGGCAAGGCCCCATTTGAAATTCTGTATGGCAGGAAGTGCCGTACCCCTCTCAACTGGTCTGAAATCGGTGAACGTCAGCTTTTGGGTAATGACTTAATCACAGAGGCAGAAGAAATGTGCAAAGTCATTCGTGATAACCTCAAAGCAGCCCAATCCCGCCAGAAGAGCTACTATGGTAGTAAGCACCGTGATTTGGCTTTCGAGATCGGAGATCATGTTTACCTCCGCGTCTCTCCTATGAAAGGTACTCGTCGCTTCAGTATCAAAGGGAAGATTGCCCCTAGATACGTGGGACCTTTCAAGATTGTCAGCAAGAGAGGCGACCTCGCCTATCAACTCGAGCTTCCTTCAAACTTTGCAAATGTTCATGACGTGTTCCATGTCTCTCAGCTTCGAAAGTGCTTCAAGACTCCTGACCGCACCGTCAACTTCGAGGACATTGAGCTCCAAGAAGATCTCTCTTATCGAGAGCACCCAGTTGCTATTCTTGAAGAGACTGAACGCAAGACTCGCAACAAGTCAATCAAATTTCTCAAAGTCAAGTGGTCACACCATTCCGACCGTGAAGCTACCTGGGAACGTGAGGATCACCTCCGTTCTGAGTACCCGGTGTTTTTTCAGTCCTAGATCTCGGGACGAGATCCTTTCGTAGTGGTGGAGTGTTCTAACACCCCGGATGTAACTTTCCCAATTTGTACTCCAACTCTTGCCGTCTCCGACGTTAAGTTATATTTATTTCCTCGGGTTCGGGTTTTGTCTCCGTGTGTTGTTGTCGTTGTCATGCATCTCATATCTTGTCATCATGTGCATTGCATCTGCATACGTGTTCGTCTCTTGCATTCGAGCTTTTTCCCCATTGTCCGTTTTGCATTCCAGCGCTTCGTTCTCCTCCGGTGGTCATTTCTAGCTTTCTTTCGTGTGTGGGGATTAAACATTTCTGGATTGGACCGAGACTTTCCAAGAGGCCTTGGTTTACTATCAGTAGACCGCCTGTCAAGTTTCGTACCATTTGGACTTCGTTTGATACTCCAACGGTTAACCAAGGGACCGATAAGGCCTCGTGTGTATTGCAGCCCAACACACCTCCAATTTGGTCCAAAACCCACCTAACTCTACTCCATCATCTAGAGCGTTCGATCACGATCGCGTGGCCAAAAACCGCACCTCATTTGGACTCTCCTAGCTCCCTCTATGACTATAAATAGATCCCCTCCGTTTTCGGATCTCCTTCCTCCTCGAAACCCTAAAAATCGCTCCCGCCGTCTCCGGACATGGCCGCCGTCCACCGGACGTCTTTGCGCCGCCACCTGCAGCCAATGGGCGCGTGACACATCACCACCGCCGCCGCCACTCCCGTCGGCCCGCCCAGGCCCGAGGCGGGCCCTCTCCCACGCCATTCGGGCCGCCTCGCCCGCCCGGCTGCGCCACCTCGCCCGCCCGGCCGCTCGCCCGCTCCGCCGCCACCGCACCGCTCCACCGCCGCCGCGCTGCCACGCCGCCCTGCCGCGCCGCCCAGCCGCCCAGCCGCCGCAGCGCCCAGATCCGACCGCCGCGGGCCCCTGCGCCGCCGCCCCCAGCCACCGGCGACCTCGGGCCATTGCCGGTCGTCGTCCTCGTCCCCGCCGTGCTACAGTAATCCGCCGCCGCCTCGGGTTCCGTGAAACCCTAGATCTGAAAGAGGTTGAAATTTCGTCTAAGTCCCAGAATTCCAGATCCAAGTTTCCATGTCCGTGGCCCCGTAACTTTGCATCCATAGCTCCGATTCATGCATATAGCATATCAAAATGTTCATCTCAGAGAGTACATCATTTCATTCCATTGCATCATTTTCATTTGAGTTCATGTTGATGCCCGAAATTCTTTTAGAAGAGGGCTACTTGAGTTAATTGTCAGATCTGTTACTCCGTTTAGCATTTTTGTCATTTTTGCCATGATTATTGTGTGCATGATATGCCCGTGAGTTCTACATATGTTTTGTTAAGGGCTTTGTCATCTCTCCAGAGGTGCAACCCATGTATTTTTAGGATGTGTTTAGTGACTAGTGCAAGCTTGCAAAGTGGTGCACTTGCTAATTCGGTTTTCAGGGAATTAGTAATTTCACCAAGTCCTAGAGCTGTTTATCTCATGATGCCATATGTTCATGTTGTTTCCTAGTGATCCGTGCCTCTTTTGAGGATGATCAGTAAGGGAGTTTTGTTAATCTTGTAGTGCTCTATCCATCCTTGTCTTTGTTTGCAATTATAGAGCAGCCTAGCTTGAGTCAATCGAGCTTTACTTTTGCTACTTTGTGAATCTGGGCAGATTGTCAACTTGTTTGCAATTTTGCCGGTGATGTTGTAGTTGATCCGTGCATGCTATGCTATTTTTCTTGCCATGTCTAGCTTGAATTTTGTGCCTTCTTGATAGATGTATGCTTGACTTGCCATGACTTGTACCGTAGTGAGTGTATCGAGCTCGTAAACATGCCTACTTGAGCTATATTTCCGCTTGCTCCAGTTTTCACTATGAAAACTGATTATGTTTTTGCTATGTTCACATGCTTGCAATTGTATGTTTTGGTCTTTTTTGGCTCAAGGTCACTAAGGGACTTTTGTTAAGCTCTTTGAGTAGCTCCATGCCATGCTTTACTTTTCCATGTTCAGATCCTGTAGCATGTAGTTTTGTTGCTCCGAAGAGGGCTACCTGATATGAAATTCCAGACAAGTGTTGATTTCACTAAGTCTGAGATATGTTTGCCATATGCATTTTTGCCATGCTTGTTTGAACCTGTTAATGGATGAATTGGCCGTAGCTCAGTGCTAGACTTTTGTTAAGCATCTTGTGTGCATCCCTGCCATGTATTTTGTTGTCATGTTGGGGTGCTGTAGCATGTTCATCTCATTGCATTTAGATGCCTACTTGCTGTAAATCGCAGACCGGTGTCATATTTGAATCGCTTGCCATTTCCAAACCGTAACTCCGATTCCGGCGTTCTTTATATCGTTTTCAAGCGATTTCGTCTTATCTTTCCAGTGGCACACTTGGTTTTCCAAGTTGAGGCCAGGTTCATGCATTTCCTGTCATATCTTGCATTTTGCATCCCGCATCGCATTCCGCATAGCATATCATCATTTCATCATATTGCTTGGTCTTGCACGTGGTTGATTGTATCCTTGTTGCTTGTTTGTCTTGTTTGGGTAGAGCCGGGAGTCGAGTTCGCTAACGAGGAGCCCGTTGAGTTTGCTTTCGAGGATCCAGTCAACTCTGACAACTGTGCAGGCAAGATGATCATACCCTCGAAATCACTACTATCTTTGTTATGCTAGTTTGCTCGCTCTTTTGCTATGCCATTGCTACGATGCCTACCACTTGCTTGCAAGCCTCCCAAATTGCCATGTCAAATCTCTAACCCACCTTGTCCTAGCAAACCGTTGATTGGCTATGTTACCGCTTTGCTCAGCCCCTCTTATAGCGTTGCTAGTTGCAGGTGAAGATTGGAGGTCGTTCCTTGTTGGAACATCTTTTACTTACTTGTTGGGATATCATTATATTGCTATGTTATCTTAATGCATCTATATACTTGGTAAAGGGTGGAAGGCTCGGCATCTCGCCTAGTGTTTTGTTCCACTCTTGTCGCCCTAGTTTCCGTCATATCGGTGTTATGTTCCCGGATTTTGCGTTCCTTACGCGGTTGGGTTATAATGGGAACCCCTTGATAGTTCGCCTTGATTAAAGCTTTTCCAGCAATGCCCAACATTGGTCTTACCATTCGCCACCTAGCCTTTTCTTTCCCTTGGGTTCTGCAGACTCAAGGGTCATCTTATTTTACCCCCCTGGGCCAGTGCTCCTCTGAGTGTTGGTCCAACCGAGCGATGTCCAGGGCTACCAGGGGCAACTCTGGGCTGGCCTACCCGACGTCTGGCTCATCTGAGTGTGCCCTGAGAACGAGATATGTGTAGCTCCTATCGGGATTTGTCGGCACATTCGGGCGGTGTTGCTGGTCTTGTTTTAACTTGTCGAAGTGTCTTGAATTACCGAGATACCGAGTCTGATCAGAACGTCTTGGGAGGAGGTCTATTCCTTCGTTGACCGTGAGAGCTTGTCATGGGCTAAGTTGGGACTCCCCTGCAGGGATTTGAACTTTCGAAAGCCATGCCCGCGGTTATGGGCAGATGGGAATTTGTTAATATCCGGTTGTAGATAACTTGAACCTTAATTTAATTAAAATGAATCAACTGAGTGTGTTACCGTGATGGCCTCTTCTCGGCGGAGTCCGGGAAGTGGACACGGTGTTGGAGTAATGTTTACGCAAGTTGCTCTCTAGTTTCTCGCTCGCGCTTTGCCTTCTCTTCTTGCCCTCTTTTGCGAATAAGTTAGCCACCATACTTGCTAGTCGCTTGGTGCAGCTCCACTTATATTTACCTTGCCATACCTATAAGCTTAAATAGTCTTGATCACGAGGGTGCGAGATTGCTGAGTCCTTGTGGCTCACAGATTACTATTACACCAGATGCAGGGCCTGATGATTCCGCTCCAGGAGACGCGTATGAGCTCAAGTGGGAGTTCGACGAAGACTCTCAACGTTACTACGTTTCCTTTCCCGATGATCAGTAGTGGTGCCCAGTTGGGGGTGATTGGGACCGTGTCGCATGTTGGGTTCTCTTTTATTTTGGCGCCGTAGTCGGGCCATGAGTGTTTGGATGATGTAATGTTATTTATGTACTTGATTGACGTGGCGAGTGTAAGCCAACTATGTTATCTCCCCTTTTATTATTATATTACATGGGGTGTTGTGAAGATTGCCTAACTTGTGACATATGCCTTCAATGCGACTATGTCTCTAAGTTGCATCGAGGGTGTTACAGGGGGGCAGGCGCGCCCCCCACCCTCGTGGAGAGGCGGTGGGCCCCATGGACTTCATCTTTTGCAGGTATTTTTTATATTTTCCAAAAAGTTGCTCCGTGAAGTTTCAGGTCATTCTGAGAACATTTGTTTCTGCACATAAATCGCACCATGGTAATTCTGCTGAAAACAACGTCAGTCCGGGTTAGTTCCATTCAAATCATGCAAGTTAGAGTCCAAAACAAGGGCAAAAGTGTTTGGAAAAGTAGATACGACGGAGACGTATCATGCTCCCGATCGAGAGATCGTTTGTTGTAGGCAATATGGAAGGCGGAAATCACAGGAAGTACTTCCATAGCGTGAGGAAAGGGAATCGTGAGCGTTATCTCAGGCCGCACACTTTCCTTTAATTTATCTTAGGCCCAATGCTTTTCTTTTTTCCTTTGATTTATCTCAGGCCCAATGCTTTTCTTTTTCTTTTTTTTATACCTCACGCATACAAAATTAATGGAGTTATTTTCGTAAAGAAAGTTTACCTTTCTCTGTAAAGAAGTATAATTCTTTGAGATTAAATGACGTAATCTCACAAACATTGTACTAAACCATCAAGATGAGTTTTGTACTGATGTTATATTATTACTATTATTGCTGCTAACGTGTAAAATGCAATATTTCATGCACGCTAGTAATATAGACTGGCCTGGAAAAACTTCATAAATAATTTCTTATATGAAAGAAACCATCATCCATATGCCATACCTGGGTTAACTGAACTACCTTGGTGGTATTTGCAGGGCTGACCTGCATGAGTACACATTGAGAAGCAAGAGAATCAAAGACGACATCCTTCACGCAATGGCCAGCACTATTGGAGCTTAATGAATCAAGGACTATCCTTTTTGGCCAAGGTTTGATCTTTTCATTGGGCATCAAGGCTCACTCTGTTGTCTACTATGCTCTTATTGTTTTTCTAATGGACAAAGATGTCGCTGGACTGCAGTTTATCAGAGATGGAACATGGTACAATGTTCCAACTGTGTCTAACTACACCTTGCTGATCAACGTTGGCGTTACAATGGGTGTAGCCATCTCTGAACCTTAAGTAAATTCCTCCCATCTTTATGCGACAATGGAGGTAGCCATCTCTGAACCATGGGTTTTTTTATTGGTGCAGATGATGACAAATGGGATATTTAAAGGGTCAGTACATAGGGTTGTAACCAAGTCTGAGAAAGAGAGACATGATGAAGGTGAGTCTGCTTCTGATGTTGAATGAGGACCAACCGGCGAGATACATGAAAATGGAGGTAAAGGATTTATCTCGAGGAGAAAGAGTCATTGGATTAGTTAAGGATATGATCAAGGTGGGTCTGCTTTGGTGGTACAATACCAGAAAGAAAAAGGTATCAATTGTGAATTTTAATCACGATTTTCAAGAGAAGGTATTTGTGAATGAAATTGCTGCTCCTGTACACAGGACATACTATAGCTCTATGACAATGATCCCAGGCAATTAAATTTTGCTGGTAAAGCAAACTTCTGTCCTGGACGTATGTTCATATAGTAGTAATAAGTAATAACTCTTGGCATTAAGAAAAAGCCCATATAGTTGTAACACCCCGAGAATCATGCTACAGTAATCCCATGCTAATGGCCATGTCATCATGATCATCATAGTTAAATTACCATAAGAAATAATTCAACTCCGAAACCCTAGTCAAGTTCAAGATTCAAATTGTATGTGAAATTTAATGTTTCACAAACATGTCCGAAAAATAGTTCATGTTTTTGCAAATATTCCATACGTATTTTTCATGATGAAACCAACCTCATTCGGATTCCAAAAATGCCCCTGGGGATTAATAAAGTGGATCAGCAGCATTTAAGTTGGCCATTTAAAATTCAAACACAAATTTAAATAATTGCAAATGCCCTCAAAAAAAATTAATGCAACCCTAGACTATTGCATACCTTTTTTGTGTGCAAAGTTTCATAAGTAACAAAATTCTTTTGATCACTAAACTATTTAGGAGACAGTAGCTACTTACTATTTTAGTGAAAGAAAAACACGGTTTGGAATTTGGCACTTGGCCCATTGCTATAGTAGGAGCCCAACCCACCTAGGGCCTCTTCTTCAGTCGTTTTGTTCACTGGGAGACAGAGTGTCTCCGTGTCGAGCATCCATGGCATCCTGGCCATGGATGGCCTCCACGTCCTCCCCATCGTCCTATAACTGTGCCAAATGAAAACCCTAGATCGAGTGCATCCATCTCCCCCTCTTTCCCCCATCGCCCCCTTCTTCTTCTGCTCAAAATCGAGCTTGATATTTTTGATGTTACCACTGCCTCGCCCTTGTTGCCATGGCCACCATCATCGCCGTCGCTCGGTGGCACGTCCTGGAGGATCGCCATGCTCGGCTTTGTCCGTTCCGGGGACCAGCTCGAGTCGAGGAGCTGCGTAACCACCGCCATCATCGCCTTCTTCAACCGGCCGTCACCAACTTGCCGTCGATGCCATCGCTCCGGTCCACCCCCGACCTCCCTGACCTCGTCTCCGGCACCGCCGTGAGAGGCTCTTCCAAACCCCTTTCTCTGTTGTCGATTAGTCGCCGTAGCCGCCGTCACCAAGCTTGTCTGAGACCTCGCGTACGCGTGGTGTGCTGTGCTGCACCTATGCCGCGGCTTAGCCGCTGCTTTGCTGCTACTCTGCTCATAGCTGTTGCCACTGCCGCTGCTATTGCTTTTGCCACTGCCTACTGCTGCTTCTACTACCGCCGCTTGCATTGTCTGCCTGCGCCGTTGCCTTCCGCAGCCGCCGGAGCCCTACCCTGCGCCCGGTCATGCCTCAGCGTGTGTGCCCGCATCTCCCTAGTGCCGCTCCCCACCGCGCACCAACTGCGCCCTGGCCCACTCGTGGCCCCGCCCGGGCCCTGCTCCACTTCGCCTCCATCGTCTGCAACTCGCCTCCCGCTCGCCACCCGCAGCGCTGCTGCCGCTGTTAGTCTCGCCCCGGCCTCGCCACCCTCTGCTGCCGCTCTACCTACTGCTCCCCGCCGCCGCTCCACTCCGCCCCTGGCCACCGGCCACCTCGCACCGCCGTTGAGCCTCGCCCGCGCCGCCCGCTGCGGCTCCGCGCCCACGGATGAATAAAACCCAGGAATTTCAGAATATTGTTTTAAACTTTGAAAAATCATAGAAATTAATCTGTAACTCGGATGAAAAAGTTTTATACATGAAAGTTGCTCAGAACGACGAGACGAATCCGAATACATAGCCCGCTCGCCCGCCACACATCCCTAGCATAGCAAATTTGCAACATTCCACCTCCGGTCCGTCTGTCCAAAAACGCGAAACATCGGGAATACTTCCCCAGATGTTTTCCCCCTTCGCCGGTATCACCTAGTACTGCGTTAGGTCATCTCTAGCACCGCATAATGCCATGTTATGCTTTGATTGTTCTGTTATTTACTATGTTCCCCCTCTGTTACTTCTTTCCGGTAGACCTCGAGACCGCCGCCGATACCCCCGTGATCGACTACATCGACGATGACCCCTCCTTCTTGCCAGAGTAACCAGGCAAGCCCCCCCCCCTTGATCACCAGATATCGCCTACTCTCTTCTATACTGCTTGCATGAGAGTAGTGTAGCCTGTTACTGCTTTCTGTTAATCCTATTCTGATGCATAGCCTGTCATTGTTGCTACAACTATTGATACCTTACCTGCAATCCTAATGCTTAGTATAGGATGCTAGTTTATCATCAGTGGCCATACATTCTTGTTGGTCTGCCATGCTATACTATCGGGCCGTGATCACTCGGGAGTTGATCACGGGTATATACATATACATAATATATGATACTTGCGGTGACTAAAGACGGATCGGCTCGTAGGAGTACCCGCGAGTGATTCACAGATTGGGTCTGAAAGGACGTTTGTCCCGACGGCCCTCTGAGTGGATCTTTGTGGCGAAGCGACAGGGCAGGTTGAGACCACCTAGGAGAGAGGTGGGCCTGGCCCTGGTCGGCGTTCGCGGTTATTTCAAGATAACACATTTAACGAGATCTTGGTATTTGATCTGAGTCTGGCTACTGGCCTATACGCACTAACCATATACGCGGGGACAGTTATGGGCACTCGACGTCGTGGTATCAGCCGAAGCCTTCGTGACGTCAGTGACTGTGCGACGCGCGCCGGGTTGGACTGGAACGCCTACTCTTGTATAAGGGAGGCCAGGTCTGCTCACCGGCCGTGTACGCAACGTGCAGGTGTGCAATGGGTGATGGGCCCAGACCCCTGCGCCATAGGATTTAGACCGGCGTGCTGACCTCTCTGTTGTGCCTAGGTAGGGCTGCGACATGTTGATCTTCCGAGGCCGGGCATGACCCAGGAAAGTGTGTCCGGCCAAATGGGATCGAGCGTGTTGGGTTATGTGGTGCACCCCTGCAGGGAAGTTAATCTATTCGAATAGCCGTGATCTTCGGTAGTAGGATGACTTGGAGTTGTACCTTGACCTTATGACAACTAGAACCGGATACTTAATAAAACACACCCTTCGAAGTGCCAGATACAACCGGTGGTCGCTCTCTCACAGGGCGACGAGGGGAGGATCATCGGTTAGGATTATGCTATGCGATGCTACTTGGTGAACTTACCATCTACTCTCTTCTCCTGCTGCAAGATGGAGGTTATCAGAAGCGTAGTCTTCAAAAGGACTAGCTATCCCCCTCTTATTCCAGCATTCTGCAGTTCACTCCACATATGATACCCTTATTCCATTTGATACCAATGCATACATGCGTAGTGTAGCTCCTTGCTTGCGAGTACTTTGGATGAGTACTCACGGTTGCTTTTCTCCCCCTTCTCCCCTTTCCTATATCCGATTGCTGCAACCAGACGTTGGAGTCCAAGAGCCAGACGCCACCGTTGATGACGACTACTACTACTCGGGAGGTGCCTACTACTACGTGCAGCCCGCTGACGATGACCCAGAGTAGTTAGGAGGATCCCAGGCAGGAGGCATGCACCTCTTTCTATCTGTATCCCAGTTTGTGCTAGCCTTCTTAAGGCAAACTTGTTTAACTTATGTCTGTACTCAGATATTGTTGCTTCCGCTGACTCTTGTGTATTCGAGCTTATGTATTCGAGCCCTCGAGGCCCCTGGCTTGTAATATAAAGCTTGTATTATTTTAATTTGTGTCTAGAGTTGTGTTGTGATATCTTCCCGTGAGTCCTTGATCTTGATCGTACACATTTGTGTGTATGATTAGTGTACGGTCAAATCGAGGGCGTCACAATAGTAATAATAAGTAATAACGCTTGACATTAACAAGAACAAAGTCCTCTCAAACATGAAACCATGTAATCCAAATGTGCACAATCCTAGCTGATGCTGAAGTATAGTCTAGTCAGCGAGTGAATAGAAAAAGGCAATAACTATGATAGATTCTTGATGTTTTTAGTACTGCAACATTTTAACTATGGGTGCCTCTCTTCATGTGGCGATTCCTTTCTTTATCCTCTGTCTCGCGGAGTACCTCGACAATCAGTTTGTCCTTTGCCGCTTCCATAAGTTCTTTTTTGTTCATTAATTTTTCTTTGCACGGTTTCTCACCTGACATCCTGAAGCTCCCTGAAATATTTGAGAGCGTGAGCACAACAACACATTCTCCAAACAATAGATAAATATTTTGCATGATAGCTAAAAAAGATGCGCAGCAGCTGAAAACATTAGCAGAAGAACGCAGTTGCATAAATTTTGCCCATATTATCTGAAAAAGGGTGTAGCCATTGATCATTATATATGTGTACCCCATCAGTATATATGCATACCCCATCTTATCATTACATACCATGTGCATACCACATGTGACATGTTATATACTTATATTATCAGAGGGGGATCAGATGTAGAAGCAAAGCAAAGCTCTCACCTTTTGCTAGACCGAACAAGATACTCTTGTGTTCATCCACTTTACCTCCTCTTCCACTTCTTCTCATTCGATAAACTTGCAAATGAAAAACAAATAATGTTAGATCTAGGAGTATTTAAAGATAAATTGACATAGTATTATCTGCAAATAAATATTCAAATAACACACCTGCCTCAACTCCCCAAAACATCTCTATAGACAATGTTCTTTTTGCTTTTTACGAATTTATCAACCTCCTTGTTTGGCTTGGCCAAAATTTGTGTCGTCTGTCTGGACACTCCCCTTGACAATGCAACATATAGCTGATCATGTGAGAATACTGGCTCGGGAAGGTAAATACCGACGTTTGGGATAGTCTGACCCTGGGCCTTGTTAATTGTCATCGCAAAACTCAGGCGGATGGGGAACTGTTTTCTCTTAAGTTTGAAAGAAAGTGAGATGTCCTCGGAGGGCAACATAGGGATCCTAGGTATGAACACCCTCTTTCCAGCATGCTGACCACCAACAATCTCTGCGTCGATTGCATTATCCTGGAAGGCTCTAATCATAAGCCGTGTCCCATTGCATAGGCCATTATGAGGGTCGAGGTTCCGGAGCAGAATGACCGGGCAGTTGACCTTTAATCTCAATACATGTGGTGGCAAGCCATTTGGTGTGATCAAGTTTAGAAAATCAATTGTGTAATTATTTTGCAAGTCATCCTCGATTGAGTCGAAGCTATGGTATAACTTTTTTTTGCCTGGAAACCTGTAGATCATCTTGTCATTCAGGTCATCGACATGATCGTTCTTGGTCGAAAGAATAGCACGTGCGCTCATGAACTCTCTCGATCTAGCATTGGCATGCAACGATGGGAAGAACTTTTCGATGAGCGTGTTAATAGGTTTTTCATCCTCGGTATAGCCGATCACAATGTCATCAGGGAGACGGGCATAGTCGTCTCCAATTGTCTTTTCCGTTCCATTGCCGATCCTTAGGAGGTATTCGGAGAACCAAGGAACAGACTGTGCCCGCATGTTGCATGTGAGCCTTATCTTGCGTGTCTTATCCCACAGGTAGGATCTCAGAAGTATAGCATCCGTGATATGTGCTCTTGTCCCACGTGTCACAACAGGAAGGACCTGCCTGAAGTCACCACCAAATACGACAACCTTTCCCCCAAACGACAAACGACTTTCCATTATATCCGGTAGTGATCTATCAAGCGTCTAAACTACTTGATGTTTTATCATAGCAACTTCATCCCAAATTATCAAGGACTCTTGCTTAAGCAACACAGCTGTACCACTCTGCTTTGTGAAACTACACATGTTGTTGTTAGTGAGCTTGATTGGTATTTTGAACCTGGAGTGTGTTGTTCGTCCTCCAGGCATTATCGACGCCGTAATACCTGATGTAGCGGTTGCGATGGCTATTTGACCCATCGAACACACCTTTGCAAGCAATGCCTTGTACAAGTATGTATTCCCAGTGCCGCCTGTACCATCTACAAAGAATATCTGACTTGTTTGGTTGACCACATGATCCATTATGTGATTGAAACCAGCGAGCTGCTCACTGTTCAAACTGGTAAATAATTCTAGATGTTCTTTGTCCACGCTGATTTGCCTCTCCTCTGTTACCTCTCTGTACACACCGTCATAAGAACCATCGGTGTCAACCAATTCCGGAAGTCCATAGTTTGTAATATCCTTTCCCATGGATTGCAACATATCCCTGATATCTCTGAGGACCATCTGCTCAAGTATTGCCTCATTGGATTGATTACGCCGGTAGTCCTCGGACATCGCTGCCAGATGTTTGTCCCACATCTGACGGATTTCTGTAGCCTCACAGAATACCAGTATAGTCGCAAATAACTGTCTCAAGGCACAAGGCATCTGAAATGTGGCAGCATCCATCATGCAATCATCAAGACTCCTGTCGTGCTCAATGAGGCCTAAGTGCTCACATGCCTCCCTGAAGGAACCGCATGGCTTGCCATTTACTGTTTTCAAATCATCAAATGAAGTGGCACCTCAGACATGACTTAGGAGCACATGCTAGTAGTACCTCTCTCCTTCAGCAGGGTGTGCATACACAAGTCTTCCAATCTGTGCTCTTTTATTTCTTCTATTCTGCCACACCTTTTTACCAGCTATCCATCTATAATGTTCTGGAAACTCTCTATACAACCATTTTCGTGCCGCTGGAAACTTTTTGTTCATCTGAAAGTACTCTGTAAGCATGGACTTGGAAGAAGATGGTTGAGTGACAACATCTTCCAGATTTTCAGAAGCTTTAAATGCAACTGTATGCATGTTTGGCAGATGAAGCTAGAGCTGGAGCACAGATGGACTGACACCAAACATCTTGAACCGAAAAAGCCTATAAATTGCCTTTGGTGGAGATACATAGCGTGCATCCCTATATTGTCGGATTTCATTGATGATTCCACCATCATTGATGATATCCTGCTTGAATGCAAAGGATGTCCGATCATGCCCTTTGTAGATGTATTTGAACAAGTACTTCACTGCCTTGATACTGGAGCATGCATCGACATTAATGTGGCAGTTGTATCACATAAGAAGTGAAGGGTTGTAAGGAACCACCCATCTATTGTCCAAATCTGCTCCTCTGATCCTAATTCGGCGCCCCTCGTCCCGCCTCCTGTAGATGGGATATGAGTCTTTTTCTTGTTGTGTGGCATCACAAAAATCTCGTGGGTAATGAAACTGGCACTGTCCATCAATCATGCAAGGGCACCTTTTTTTCAACTCACCACACGGTCTGTGCAGCATGTGTTTCACGACCAAATCATGCAGAACAGGGTGTTTCTCTTTGTCAGGTATCTCAGCACATATCACCCGATCATAGTCATTTGGGGTCGCTAACTTGCTCTTTGATTTCATGATTAGGAGTATATGCTCATGCAGGAGACCTCGCTTCTGAAACTCCATGACATGTACATAAGCTGGGACTTCTCCGAAATGCTTACCCTTAGTTAGTAAGTCCATCATATCTTGTTGTTTAGCTTTGTATACTCTTGACACCAGGTCTGGACGGTCTTGCGGGAGTTGTCCAGGCAACAGTTTCTCGGTTATCTCCTCCCAATAGGGATTGCAAGTCATTGTGACAAAGTAATCCGGTTTACCCCACCGTTGCACTATTGTCATCGCATCCAGGAACCTCCGCTGCATGTCGCGGTCACCACCAGGAAATGTACATGGAAGCACGATTTGTTTTCCAATTCGATCACCGCACGACTCACCGGCAACGACGGTGTCAACAAGACCCTGCAATACTATACAAGGTTATGGAAAAGCATGGGTCGTAGCCACTTTGTCGTTGTATTATGATGTATTAAAATAAACACAAGCATGGTACCTGGTAGAGGTCAGCGCGTATAACCTTCTGATTTTCCAGCTTTGAGTACCAGTCAAGCCGCATAGTCTCAATCTTGATATACATGTCAATAGCCCACTGTTGGAAAAGGCGACCCCCAAACAAGATGATGTTAAAAAGCTTCTTCCTGACCTGCAGCTTGAAGCAGTAGTACTCCCTTGCACCAACAAATTTTCTGGACTGTGTTTCATTGACCTCATCGTCACCAAAATCCTCATCTGGGTTATCCTCGTTGTCATCTACAAGATTGACAATATAAATATCAGTATTTGGAACATAAACATAAGAATTGAAGAATAAGCTTACCAATAGACCCGCGGGTAAATCAGTGGCGTGGGCTTCAATGATGAAACCATGCGTTTTAATCATCATTCAAAAATAGGAAGCATATAAATTAATAGTGAACATCATACCTGTATATAAATCAGGGGCTGGGCTTACTTGCGGTGCAGGATTATCCGGTTCATGCGGTGCAAAATTCTCACCTTGTTCTCTTTATGTAATCAAGTTTTCCTCTGATAGATATAGATGAAAAATAAGATGAAAACATAAGTTTTCATCATCATTCATAAATAGTAGGTATATAATTAATTGTGAACATCATACCTATATATAAATCAGAGGCTTGGTTTCCTTGTGCTGCTGACATATCTACTGTATTTTGGGTCGTGTCATCCGTGGCTCCAACATATGGCATGCAACGATTCCAACCAGTCTCTCCATATGGGAAGAATAGTAGATATGACAATGGGTATTAGCACCCATAGTATGCTTTAATATACATGGGCCGGTCTCCTTTTTTTCCATGCACGACTACACTCCTATCAAAGCAATTCTGTGGGTCGCTCCCTTCAACCCATATAGCTGCCACCTGGGAAGTCGTTGGGGCATTGTACCTCCGTTGATCCAAGTTTTTATCCGTGTTTAGTGAGATTCTATAGTCATCTATATTGGGAACAGACCCAAGGTTCTTGAAAGTTTGCGCGTAAGGGTTACGCTCTAGTATTTGCAGAATCTTCTGTATGAGGTCTATATTAAGATCTGGAGACCTAGTAGCCCTGTGAGCCAAGTCTTGATCTGTATCATAAATATAGAGCTGCAAATGCCGAGGGCCATTATCAGCTGGCACCAGATTATCAAGAGCGTGGTACAACCCACCAAATGCACGGAATGTATACACGCCAGTTCCTGCGGCAGTGCTTACTCGGCGATCAAGGGTGACTCCTAGACTTGTGAATGAGAAGTGCGAGTTGAAATATCATATATGCTCTCTGAAATATTTAGCATCCTCATCGTGTTGACTTGTAAACAACCGTTTCAATTCTTTTGGACTTTCTGGAGTAAATATACTGACTTTCCCTTTTCTACAGCAAAACGTTGGCCCCTCAAACGGAAAACGCAATGCCCCACAGTGATGGCAGTCTGCAACCTTTCTTAGGACATGGTGCTTTGCAGGTAGGTTTTGGTATATGAATTCATTAGTATTTGACATGGGTGGTGCTCGTGTAGCTTTGTGTCCAAGTTGGTACGATTCGAAAGCAACATCTAGCAGAGAAGAGGACATGCATTTAATTCTCATAGTAATAAAACATGCACTTGAGTGTGCTAAATTGGAATTACACAATGTGCATACCTCTATCAATAAATATTCTAGCTTCTTCATCAGGCTCATGGTATGCAGCTTGTAGATTAGGCAATGGTTCCAAGTAGTCTAGCAGGAAATACATTGATCAATAATAAATGCAGAAAATTTATTGATGAAGAACTTGATATGTGAATAACAATTATATATAACATACCTTCTAAATTGGTTTGTTCAACAACAGGCTCAAAAATTCCGTATGGATCATCTGTCTGGTCGTTGCCTACCATAGAAAATCATAAGATCAGTAGAGGATAGCAATATAGGTATTCTTAATGGGCGTAGGTTGCTTAAAAGTGTGTTGCAGACATTGAGTGTTTTCAGTACCAGGTGTGTCCAATTCAGCAGGGCCTATATTATCATTATATGGTGAATTATCATGTAGTTTGGAGCTGGAAAAAGATTGTACAACTGAACAAAGGAAAGAGAATCCAGAGTGTGCTGGTCAAATAAACATTGTGGACACACATGCAACATAATTAAATCGACAACTAACATGCATCTTCAATTGTGAAATCTGGGTCACGTATTGTGCTGTAATGTGGTTCACTAACTCCTGAAATTGGTACATTTGGATATGTGGTCACAAAAAATTTCATACAAAAGCTTATTAGAGTCAGAATGCCATGAACACTATCTACCAAAGCCAGTTTCAAATACCTTGTGCAATATCTGTGACGATGGGTCCAATTGGTTTGGTTTTACTGGCAAGAGGCATAGTAACAGCTCTAATTCATCCTGCTATTTGTTGCATCTGGTAGGCATCGTTCCTGTGCAACCAACTGGATTCATCTTCATGTGTTAAATTGTTCTCCTTGTTCTCCTTGTAGTGGGGAACACATACACGTGACTAACATGAGTTTGGTATATTCGACAAGCCTGTAAGAGAGTTGCAGTACCACATGAGTACCCTGCATTTATGGGCATATTTGATGGGGTAAGAAGATGCAATCAAATCTTATGGTAGAACAGTAGTACCTGCACATGTCAATTCTTGGAGCTGGGTGACACCGGATTGTCCTGTAGCTGGTGTGTGTGATAGAGTGGTATGGTCGTTCAGGATGGCAGTTGTAGCCTTTCTCTTCTCACGAGATAGGCGTTGTCGTTTTAATATTTCATCTCTGTTTTGTGCATACCACTCCATGTCCCTCTGCCTCCTTAACTCCTTAGGATCTGCGTAGATAATAAAACTAATTAGAGTACCCTGCATTTATGGGCATATTTGATGAGGTAAGAATATGCAATCAAATCTTATGGTAGAACAGTAGTAACTGCACATGTCAATTTTTGGAGTTGGGTGACACTGGATTGTCCTGTAACACACACGGTTTGTATATACTTTGTTGAGCGTCATTACCAATGGACATGGACACCGGTGTATGTGTTTCATTTTCTTGGCCATTGATATTGGCACAAACAACAACCATTTTTGTCTCACTGTAGGCTTGATGTTGCCTCTTGATCTCCTCAGCGTCTAATACATGATACATTTAGCATATAATGTACTATCTAGATAATACACAAGCATGCAGTACAAGGGTATTTTACCCTGGGTCATGGCCAGGGGTGTATGTGCTAGAATTTGCTCATCAATAAGCAGTGCCGTTGAAGCATGTTTCCTTTCACGGGCTTCATGATGTCTTTTAAGAATATCATCTCTATTGCGTGCATAATACTCCTTGTTCCTTTGCCTCTTTAATTCTTTAGGGTCTATTTTAATAAGTATTGCAAGTAAGAACACAAGGAACAACAAAAAAGTCACAGAAAGTAGGATATGGTTGATGTTAGTCACCCAATGATTGGTTGTTGCTTATATCCTGATGAAATGGGGTGCTTGGGTCTGTAAAAACACATAGCTTAAGCGAGCACACAAGCAACAACAGAAACAGTAGAACAAAGTAGGAATTGGTTGTTGAAAGTTACCCAATGTGTGGTTGTTGCTTATATCTTGAAATGGGGTGTGTGGGCCCGTATGATTGGGAGATGACATACCGTTGCCTTCATGTGAATATTCATGGCATGCCATAAAAATACATAGCTTAAGTGAGCACACAAGCAACAACAAAAATAGTAGAACAAAGTAGGAATTGGTTGCTGAAAGTTACCCAATGTGTGGTTGTTGCTTATATCTTGAAATGGGGTGCGCGGGCCCGCACGATTGGGAGAGGACATACCGTCACCTTCATGTGAATATTCATGGCATGAAATTATTAGAAGCATGTATTTGTGCATATGAACATGAGATGCAGAAGATAAGCAGTATTTGGTTCGCATGTGTTAAAATACTACAGTATCCTTTTGTTGATATATTGTATGTGCACAGAGTTCTACAGTAGGATGCATGTTTCATTCAGTTAGAAGATTGCAGTACCGAAAACTGTAACCATGTTTTACATAGAAATTAATAATCACAGATGGAAAATTAATAATTCTGTTGTGCAATCAGTAATTCTGCCGCGATGTATCTTTCCTGTGCCATAGGTATGCTAGAATGGTGTGCACCTTTTACGATCTGAATGGTATGCTTAATGTCCTAATGTTTGATTTCTTTTTCTATGAAGATAGATAGTAGAGTATATCTGTTCTTACAATTCCAATCTTGAGTGTAGGGAACACTCACCGCTGGTCCAGGGGCCGTGCAGTGTGGAGGCGGCCACGCGGGTGCCAGGTGGGTTCTTGGGCACGGGCGATCCGGCGGATTTCTGCAACCCTGCGAGGGGGCAGCCTCCTGGGCGCCCGCTACGTCGACCGTGCAGCGAGGCGACTGCGCGGTGGAGTGGTGGGAGGTCGCCGTGCACGAAAAGACGGTGTTGGCGCGATGGTGACGCAAGGCAGAGATGCTCCTGGGGAGGGGAATCAATTCCTTCCTTAGTATGCGATTAGAATTGTGTGATTGTTGGGGGACGCGGGACTGGATAGGTGGAGGAAAGGCTTATGGGATGGTGGAGTGGGGTCAGTCATTGTAAATTGCCACGGCCACACCGTAAATCAATTAGATGAATGATTGTAGCGACCCGGCCTCAAACGGTCAAGTCTCTGTGCTTCAGTGTCATCCCTGGATCGGTAATGCTGACACACATAGTACTCGAAGGATTTATAACAGAGTAGAAATCACACACTTATTACATCAGATGTCTCAAAAGAGATCTGATTATAATAAATATGGCTTAAGGCCATCTAACACGATAACAGCGGAAGGCTTGGAAGATAAAGTGAGTCCATCAACTCCAACGGCATAGCTGAGCCGCACGGCAACGACCTAACGGACCTTACTCCTCGTCTGATAAGTATGCAACATTATACGTTGCAGCCCGAAAACAGGTCAGCACATGGAATATGCTGGCAAAGTAACACAGTAGAGCAAGAACAGAATACTGCTATCACTACATGCATATATGGCTGGTGGAAAGCTCTATGGTTACAGTTTTTACGAAAAGCCAATTTTTCCCTACAACAAAGGAATAGATCTTAATTTTTACTATCATGATAGTTGAAACATCATTGAGAAGGTTCCTCCAACTCAATCCCAATTAAAGTGATTAATAACCCAACAATATTAATTAAGAGTGATGAGATACTTAAGATACTCCAAGTACTAGATGCTTAAGATTGTCCATAACCGGGGACACGGCTAACCATGATTAGTTTATACACTCTGCAGAGGTTTGCACACTTTTCCACACAAGACTCGATCGCCTCCGTTGGATTTCTCGCACTACATGATGTTTAAGAAACGGATGACCGAGACACAGTCTGTAACATCCCAAATTTTCAATTTGGAATGTTATACACTAGATCATGATTGCATATCATATTTATTGCATTTTGGTTAATCCTAGAAATTTCACGCAACTCAAGGACCCTCGGAGAGAGTTGGGGATTTCGTTATTTTCATATTTGAGTTGTCTCAAATTTTGAAAATAGGATCGTTTGATTTTATTTATTTCTATTACAAAAAATTTGAGAGAGGGAATAAAATGACTTTCCCAAAATAAAGAAATATTCAGGATTTAATAAAAAAATCAAATAAGATTTTATTTTGGTTTTATTTGCTATTTTATTTGAATTTAGGAAAAATGCGCGTTTTTCAAAATTTCATTTAGGCCCCAAATAAATGTTCATCCTGTGCGGCTTGATTTTAGAAGCCGGGGAAAATTTATTTCGGGATTTTTGGAGTCTGTTTAGTATTTCTTTTGGCTTTTTCCCGAGCGTAATTATTTTAAAAAAAGTCTGGACCGACCTTGGGCCGTAACTGGCCAGGACTCCTCCTGGCCGGGCCTCTTATAAGCGCCCCGAGACCCCCGCCATAGCCCAAGCCGGCCGCCCAACCCTAACCCTAGCCGCCCGCCCACCGCCGCCGTCGCCGCCCGCGCCGCCGCCCCACCGTCGTCGGACCGCCGCCGCCGTTCGCCGGAGGTAGTTTTTTTCGCCTCCGGTTTTTCTCGAAAAACCGTTCGGTTTTCCGACGGTTTTGTTCGTTTTTTAGTTTCAGTTTTCTAAATAGATCGGTTTTTCCGGTTTATTTAATTAGCGAGCGTTCGTCCGTTCGTTCGTCTTAACGAATGTTCGTCGTTTTTCTTTTTCTCAGATTAAATCCGCAATTTTTCTGATCGCGATTTCTGATCCGATTTTCGTTTTAGTCTAACTTTTCGCTCGTTTATCGGAATCAGGCGATTCAAGCGCCTAGAGTTTTGTCTCGAAACCCTCTTTCCGTTTAACCAACTCAAACAAGTTTTTGCCACTGTAAAAATTGCCCTAGATCCAGAATAGTAAATGAAGCCTATTTCTTTTGCCATTTGTCTTTCGTTGCTTCGTTCGATTTGATTCTTTTTGCCAACCGGAGTTCTTAAGTTGAATTTTCTGGTTAGATCTCTTATTTGAGTTTTACTTGTGCATTAATTGAGTACTTATTGTATGCTTGTTTGTTTGCGATAGAGTACCCGGAGTGCGCCGCTTGCTACTTCGAATCGCTAGGTTTCCCGGATCATCAGCAAGGCAAGTAACACTTTGATCATGTTTTCCCCTATACCCATTTTTATTGCATTAGATCAATCCTCACACATTGCATGATTAGGATCTAATTAAATTGTGGGTTTGGGAAGTAGTTGAGGTAGTACCTATTACCTGTTATTATCAAACCTTTGGGAGTTACTTCTACGTTTGCTTATTATGCCATGCTATGATAGTAGACGTGGATTGGGTGAGTGTATCCATGACAGATGTGAGATGTTAATTAATGGTTTACTTAAGGTGGCAACTTAAATACACATTTGGTGGATTGAGGCACCTGGGTATTCCAGCGATTGCATGTTTTTCTTTATGGACCGCCACCCAGGCTCAAAGGGATCATGAGATTGTTCATGCTAGAAACTTCCATGTGCAGCCACAAGCTACTATGGGCCCTAGCATAGTTGACTAAGTCATGTGAACTCTTACAGTGGTAGACTAGCAGATGTAGGGGATGTAGGTTGGTACGGTCTACCCGTTCGTAAGGTGCTAGCGCTTCTAAAAGACTATGTCTCGGTCATCCGTTTCTCAAACACCTTGTAGTGCGAGAAATCCAACGGAGGAGATCGAGTCTTGTGGGGAAAAATGCGCAAACCTCTGCAGAGTGTATAAACTAATCATGATTAGCCGTGTTCCCGGTTATGGACATCTTGAGTATCTAGTACCTGGATTATCATGTGAATCTCAACATGTTACTCAAAAAATTAATTTTGTTGGGTTTTGTTTAATGATGATGCTTAATTAGGATTGAGAATGCTGTCAACCATTCTCAATGTTTAACAACTACCATGATAGTTAAATAAAATTTATTCCTTTGCAGTAGGGAAAAATTGGCTTTACGCAAAACTATAACCATAGAGCTTTCCACCAGCCAAATATGCATATAGAATAGCATGTTTCATTCCATTACTCTCTATGTGTTACTTTGCCAGCATATTCCATGTGCTGACCCGTTTTGGGCTGCAACGTTAATGTTGCAGACTTTTCAGACGACGATTAAGGAGTTTTAGGTCGTGGTTCTATACTCAGTGATGCCGTTGGAGTTGATGGACTCACTTATCTTGCAAGCCTTCCGCTGTTATCATTATTAGATGGCCTTAAGCCATATTTATTGTAATAAGTTCTCTTTTGAGACTCTCGATGTAATAAGTGTGTGATTGCTACTCTGTTATAAATCCTTCAAGTATTGTGTGGTGTCAGCATTACTGGTCCAGGGATGACACCTGAGCACAGAGATTGGACCGTTTGAGGTCTGGTCGCTACAAGATGGTATGAGAGCACACGCTGACTGTAGAACACGACCACTAAGCTAAAGACCTAGATCACTACTCACTCTCCTCTCTTTTTTGACTTCTCATCTTTTCTACTCTTTTAGGATGGCGGATGCAAGGAACAAGTTCACTCAACCGGATGAAGATATACCCTTTGGGCGTCACTTGAAGGGAGTCACTAGATACCTGAACATAGGAGTACCAAGCTTCACTGGAACCTACAACGCCACTTTACCTGAAGAAGAGCGCTGGATGATTCAAGTTCAAGTTCCAGGAAGGACGTTCATGCCAGTCACTGAGCCCATAGAGTTTTCTTTTGATGCACCAACATGGAGTCTAGGAAAGAGCATGGCGGCTCACATCGCCATGGGACGTATTGGAGAAGTCTACCGCAATGATCTCAAGGATACTATCTACCAGATTTGTGGGCGCCGAGATGAGCATTGGGAGATGATCAGCACCAGGAAGGATAGATCAGTTGCAGCTTTTATCCAGGAGTTAAACCAGCACATTCGACGTTAGCAGAACCAGATGTGCGCCGACATGATAGATCTGAAGAAGGCAAGGACAAGAATCAAGGAACTGGAGGAAGAACTCAAGGCTACACGTGAAGATTATGAAGAGGAAATAGAAGTATTAGTGGAGAAGAATGACGATCTGATCAAGAAGATCGGAATATTTATGGGAGGCCCTACACCAGTAGAAGAAGACGAAAACCCAAGGAGATTCGCCCGGAAGACTACATCATCATCGACGACACCGACTCGGATCCAGATGATAGCGATGATGACTATGTTGATGAAGCTGGAGCAGATATTATGGAGTCGGCAACCGAAGAATATTTCTAGGAGACCACCTCATCAGTAGTAGTAGTCCACCATGTAAATATAGTAGTCCGAGCACTTCTGCGATAGTTAGATCGATTGTATGCCCTTGTTTGATTGATTGAATGAATGAAGTGAATTGTTTGCTTTTGCCTCATGTGCATATGGGTAGTGTTTTCTCTTTAGACCCCCTCTATTCTTAAATCTCATCTTTTCTAAACCCTCAGATGCCTCTGAGACGTGACCCCGGATTTACTTTCCCACCGGAGGTCACTCAGTTGATCTAGCAGCAGAACACATTGACGCAGTTGCTAGTCCAGAATCAGAATCAGGGAAACAACAACAACAACAACCCACCACCACCACCACCTGTTGATCACTTAGCCCGTTTTCTTAGGCTGAATCCGCCAGTGTTTTCCAGTAGCACCGAGCCAATAGTAGCAGATGATTGGCTCCGCAAGACAGCTAGAGAGTTGACCACAGCAGGATGCACGGATGCGAAAAAGGTGAAGTTCACCGCACATCAGCTTGAAGGACCCGCAGCATCATGGTGGGAGAATTTCACAACCACTTTCCCTGTCGACACTGTCATGTGGGACCAGTTTCAGCAGGCTTTTCGAACTGCCCATGTTTCAGCAGGAGCTATGGCCATGAAGAAGCGAGAGTTTCGCAACTTGCGCCAAGGAGGACGGATAGTTGGCCAGTATGTGGAGGACTTTAGTAAGCTAGCACGTTATGCCCCAGATGACGTTGCTACGGATGCAGCTAAGCAGGAGAAGTTTCTGGAAGGACTGAATGATGAGTTGAGCATGCAGTTGATGGTAGCGACCTTCAACAACTACCAGGAGTTGGTAGATCGTGCTCTTATGATTGAAGGGAAGCAGCAACAGATTGAGAATCGCAAGAGGAAGTATGGACAAGGGAAGCACACTTCAGGAGCTCAGCAGAAGCCATGTTTTACCCCTAGACCGGGAGGACATTTTCAGCATACCCATGGAGGAGGTAGCTCGCTCAATCACAATGGCACCAAGAATGGTAATGGGAATGGAGGAAGTAACGGCCAGAACCGTACCAACCCATCGACCCCAGCCAAGAGAGACCTGAGCCAAGTCACTTGTTTTAAGTGCCAGAAGACCGGACATTATGCCAATGAATGTCCTGAATCATAGAATGGAAATGGCAATGGAAGCTCTGGGAAGAAGCCAAACCCTTTCAATAGGGGACAGGTGAACCACATTAACGTGGAGGAGGTTGAAGAGCAGCCGGATGTAGTAATCGGTAAGTTTTTGGTTAAGTCATTTACTGCACTCGTTCTTTTTGATACTAGTGCATCGCATTCATACATATCAAGGGGATTTGTGGATAAGTATAAATTGCCAACCCAAGCCCTTAGGTCACCCATGTTAGTAACCTCGCCTGGAGCAGAATATATGGCTAGCCTATGGTGTGATCAGTTGCCATTAAGGATTGGTAACTACGTATTTCCCTTAGACCTAATAGTGCTGGAATCTCAAGGATTGGATGTGATATTAGACATGGATTGGTTGTCGATGTATGGAGGAAACATCGATTGCGCTAGTAAGTCTATCTTGCTTACCACCCCCGAAGGAAGAAGGATCAAGTATGTATCCCGACATGTGCCAAAGAGGACTCAAGTAAATTGTTTAACAGGGGTTGTGCAGGAGGAAGTACCAGTGGTGAAGGATTTCCCGGATGTATTTCCAGAGGAATTGCCAGGCATGCCACCGGATAGAGATATTGAGTTTTTGATTGAGCTTTTGCCAGGCACAGGGCCAATATCAAAGAGACCATATAGGATGCCCGCAAAGGATTCGGTTGAGATTAAGAAGCAGATTAAGGAGTTACTAGATAAAGGATATATTCGCCCAAGTTCTTCACCTTGGGGATCGCCAGTACTTCTAGTCAAAAAGAAGGATGGATCGTTAAGGATGGTTGTTGATTATCGAGGATTAAACGAAGTAACCATCAAGAACAAGTACCCACTACCAATGATCAATGATCTGTTTGATTGATTGCAAGGAGCTAAGGTATTTTCCAAGATCGATCTGCGATCAGGATACCAGCAGTTGAAGATTCGAGAACAGGATATACCTAAGACGGCTTTTACCACCAGGTATGGGATGTACGAGTATACCATTATGTCATTTGATCTGACTAACGCACCTGCATATTTTATGAACATGATGAACAAAGTGTTTATGGAGTTTTTGGATAAGTTCGTCGTAGTGTTCATTGATGATATCCTGGTTTACTCGAAGAATGAAGAGGAGCATAGGCAGCATTTGCGTTTGGTGCTTGGTAAACTCAAAGAACGTCAACTATATGCCAAGTTTAGCAAATGTGAGTTTTGGTTGAAGGAAGTTGGATTTCTCGGACACGTTATATCCGGGGAAGGTATAGCAGTAGATCCCACTAAAGTTGATACTGTGACCAAGTGGGAAGCCCCAACAACAGTTGGAGAGATCCGGAGTTTTCTTAGACTCGCAGGATACTACCTGAGGTTTATTGAGAATTTCTCAAAAATTGCGAAGCCTATGACGGAGTTGTTGAAGAATGATACCAAGTTCATATGGACTGAGGAATGTGAGGCTAGTTTCCAGGAGTTGAAGAAAAATTTGATTACATCACCAGTGTTGATTTTGCCAGACCAGACCAAGGATTATGAGGTGTATTGCGACGCTTCATGTCGAGGACTTGGAGGAGTGCTTATGCAGGAAGGAAGAGTTCTTTCATATGCCTCACGATAGCTTAAGCCCCATGAGTTGAATTACGCTACACATGATTTGGAGTTAGCAGCCGTAGTGCATGCATTGAAGACTTGGAGACATTTTCTGATTGGAAACCATTGCGAGGTGTACACGGATCACAAGAGTTTGAAGTATATTTTCACACAGAAGGAGTTGAACCTCAGACAAAGGAGATGGTTGGAGCTCATCAAGGATTATGATATGAAATTGCATTATCACCCCGGAAAGGCTAACGTAGTAGCTGACGTATTGAGCCGTAAAAATCATGTCAACACCTTAATGACGGGAGATTTACCAAGGGAGTTAGCCGAAAATCTTCTTGAGCCATGTTTGGAAATAGTTCCAAGAGGCTATGTAGCAGCATTGGAGATCCAGTCTACGTTGATGGATAAGATCAGAGAAGCCCAAAAGACTGACAAGGAAATTGCCTCTATTAAGGAGAAAATGAGCAAAGGAAAAGCTAAGGGATTTCATGAGGATGAGCACGATACCTTATGGTTTGAAGACTGTGTCTATGTACCAAATGATTCAGAGATCAGGAAGTTAATCTTACAAGAGGCCCATGATTCACCATATTTGATTCACCCAGGAAATACCAAGATGTATTTGGATTTGAAGGATATATTCTGGTGGACCGGAATGAAGAAGGATATTGCGGAGTATGTAGCAGTTTGTGATGTATGTCAGAGAGTGAAGGCAGAGCATCAGAAGCCAGCAGGATTGCTACAACCATTGCCGATACCTGAATGGAAGTGGGATAAGCTAGGCATGGATTTTATTACAGGATTTCCCAGAACACGTTCAGGCTATGACTCGATATGGGTTGTAGTCGATCGTTTGACAAAGGTAGCTCATTTCATTCCCGTGAAGACTACCTATACCAGCGCAAAGTTGGCAAAGATATATATGACCAGAATCGTTTGTCTGCATGGAGTTCCAAGGAGCATAGTATCAGATAGAGGAACCCAATTTACCTCAAAGTTCTGGAATCAGTTGCATGAAATTTTGGGTACCAGACTGGAGTTTAGCACAGCTTTCCATCCGCAGACAGATGGATAGACCGAGAGAGTCAATCAGATTTTGGAGGATATGCTGAGAGCTTGTGCGCTAGATTACGGATCTAGCTGGGACGAGAGTTTGCCATATGCAGAGTTCTCTTACAACAACAGTTATCAATCCAGTTTGAAGATGGCCTTTTCGAAGCCTTGTACGCAAGGAGGTGCAGGACCCCATTGTCTTGGGATGAAGTTGGAGACCGCCAGTTGTTTGGACCGGATCTGATAAAGGAGTCTGAACAGAAAGTGAAATTGATTCGAGATAGGCTCAAGGTAGCCCAGTCCAGGCAGAAGAGTTATGCAGATTCTAAACGCAATGAGACAGTTTACGAAGTCGGAGACCGAGTTTATCTTCGAGTATCACCACTTCGAGGAGTTAAGCGCTTTGGAGTTAAGGGAAAGTTAGCGCCACGTTTTGTACGCCCATACAAAGTTTTGGAGCGTATGGGAGAGGTAGCCTATAAGTTGGAATTGCCCAAAGGATTGTCGGGAGTTCACGACGTGTTCCACGTTTCCCAGTTGAAGAAGTGCCACGCAGAGATGGCTGATATACCGCTGAGAGATAGATACCACTGGAAGCAATTCAGTTGGACAGTGATTTGACCTATGAGGAGAAACCAGTTAAGATTCTAGAGTATGCCAGTCGAGTCACCCGCAGTAAGGTTATCAAGTTTTGCAAGGTTCAGTGGAGCCACCACACGGAGGTTGAAGCCACCTGAGAGCGAGAAGAAGATATGCTGAAGGACCACCCTCACCTATTTTCTAGTCAACCCGAATCTCGAGGGCGAGATTCATCTTAAAGGGGTAGGTTTGTAACATCCCAAATTTTCAATTTGGAATGTTATACACTAGATCATCATTGCATATCATATTTATTGCATTTTGGTTGATCCTAGAAATTTCACGCAACTCAAGGACCCTCGGAGAGAGTTAGGATTTCGTTATTTTCATATTTGAGTTGTCTCAAATTTTGAAAATAGGATCGTTTGATTTTATTTATTTTATCTTCAATTATTTCTATTACAAAAAATATGAGAGAGGGAATAAAATGACTTTCCCAAAATAAAGAAATATTGAGAATTTAATAAAAAAATCAAATAAGATTTTATTTTGGTTTTATTTGCTATTTTATTTGAATTTAGAAAAATGCGCGTTTTTCAAAATTGCATTTAGGCCCCAAATAAATGTTCATCCTGTGCGGCTTGATTTTAGAAGCCAGGAAAAATTTATTTTGGGATTTTTGAAGTCCGTTTATTTTTTTTTCCCGAGCGTAATTATTTAAAAAAAGGTCCGAACCGACCTTGGGCCGTAACCGGCCAGGACTCCTCCTGGCCGGGCCTCTTATAAGCGCCCCGAGACCCCCGCCATAGCCCAAGCCGCCCCGCCCAACCCTAACCCTAGCCGCCCGCCCGCCGTCGCCGCCGCCCCGCCGTCTGTTCGATGAGATTTTTGCACTACAATACGAAAATAAGGAGGGAGGATAATTCCAAAATAAAAGTTGTCTAAATGGTGGTGATTTGGATCAATATTATTTAGTTGTACACATGAAGCAAGAAGTGCCCATATTGCATGTGGATGGCGCCTGTATTGCATGTCTGCATGTATGAACTACTCCTAGCCCAATGTAATTGTTAATGGGCTAATTGGGGGCTAATTAAAATTAGCCCAGCACATGCATGTACGTAGAGTTTGTACAAATATGTGTTTGAGTATTTACAGCCGGCCGGCAAGCGCGTGTATACTTCTCCGAGTACCCGCATGAATACGATACTTGAAATACATGAAAGCTAGTGTTGCCTTGGGTCCAATATGCACTTACACACGTACGGGGCTGAGTTTTTGGCTAGTAACACTTTGATGAGCACGTACAAGGTTTGATTTGGCAAGTAAAGATTAATTCAGAATAAAACCTTACGGCTGATTAGGGATTTTACAAGCACCGTCGTTGCCAAAGAAAGTACATTTGCTGCAATTACCGCTCAGATTCTGGTATGGTATGCACGAGCGTGGCTTTCCTTTCTTTGAGCTGGCGTGTATGTCAAGAAGATCAACGAACAAAGTAAGTACTATTGAAGAGATTAAACAAGGAAAGAAGAAGACGTTTTCTTGGTAAAGAAGATGGGGACGGCCAGAGGCTACGTGAGTACCTGGCTTCCTCGTGCCCTATATAAACACAAGAGTGCAAGAGGGGGAGGACTCACGCAAGGGGAGGAGGCAAAGACCAGAGGCGAGGAACCCATCAGCCACCGCAACAAGAACACGAAGGGAGACCCAGGAGGACGACGCGCCTGAGGGCGGCAACGTTGACGTACAGAGGAGACGGAAGGAGGACGCTCTTGCAGCGCGCGGTCGCGCCCAGCAGATCGGGAGGACCATCCGACTGTGGCGGCGGACTCGCCGGGTAACATGCGTGCTCGGCCCTGTCCAGCGGTAGCGCCCGGTAGTACTCTGCCCGGCTGGACGGACGCACCGGTGGCAACATGCGCGCTGGGAGAGGCGTAACGACATATCTCCTTCTTGTGTTATATTTTCTTGCAGGATGGCCTTCGTACGAGATCCGGCTGATGGAGCTCACCCCGGAGAACACATCCCGCACAGGGGATGAAGTCAAAAACAGCGCCTGTGGCGGCAGCGTCGCCGGAGATGGCAGTGCCATGGCTGATCAGATGACGAGAAACGACAGCGGACGATATGGCGTAAGCCTGGTCGGAGCGTCGGCCGTGGCAATGGCGCCCCTCTGACCCAAGCAGGAGCACACGTCGACGACGGGAGCCACGCACGAGGAGGTGCTTGCGGCTGGATGCATTGGCTAGCTAGCACGCCCTCATCTCTCTCTTGTTCCTATGGTACTGGTTGTGTTTTGTCTCATTGTTTATCAGCTTTCACGCGAGAAGACGCACCAGGAAGGAGCACGGTATCTCGCCGAGCCCTGGCGGCAGCGTCGAGGAGACAAGAGGCACGGGAGAAGGAGGCGCGCCCGTGGCGGCGGCGTCCAGGCAACCCCCGCAGCACGTACAAGACGCACGGAGCAACACATCTCGCTGAGGCAAGATACGCGCCTGGCGGCACCCTCGAGGAGAAGAAGACGCGCCTGTGGCGGCAGCACGTGTGCCGAGCAGCGATGCGACAGCCGCGATGTACAGATGAGGAGGACCTACTCCAAGCAGGAAACCGAGCATTGAGGGCGCATGCACCACGATCAACCAGACCGCAATAATCTTTCTTTTTCTATGTGTTATCATCAATTTTGCAGAATGGCCTTTGGAAAGCACGCCCAGAAGAGGTGGCCACAGACGATGCAACACTTTTACCGTACCAGGAGCAGTTGAGGCGGCAGATGACGCGCCCAACGGAGGTGGCCGTGGAAGAAGGGGCGCTCCTCTCGTACCTGGTGCTGTCGAGGCGTTGGACAACGCGCCCGGAGAAAGTGGCCGCGGACGAAGCGGCGCTCTTCTATGCAATAGAGACGGTGGACGGTGCTGCCGGACCAGGAGACTACATCGACACCCCCAAGCCCATAGCCAACATCATCAACCCGGTGTCGCGGAGGATCACGGCGTGGAGCTCGCAAGGACGACGCCCGTCGCCTTCATCATCAAGATGGAGCATGCCGAAGGATGGAGGCATGGTGCTCGCAGGGCCGTCTTGTCGCAGAAGATGGCGACACAGAGCTCGTCAAGACGATGTAGATTCTCTTCTTCATCAACCCGGTGTTGTGGATAGCGACATGGAGCTCGGCAGGACGACGCTCATCAAGCTAGTGCCGTGGAGGATGGAGGGATCGAGCTCACGGTAATGCCGCCGCGCGCCCGGAAGGATGGCGACACCGAGCTCGCTAGGATGACACATGTCGTCTTCTTCATCAATTCGGTGCCATGGAGGACGGAGGCGTGGAGCTCGCGAGGATGCCACCACGGTGCCGCGGTGCATGGTGACACGGAACTCGTCAGGACGATGTCCATCATCAACATCATCAAGCTGCTACTGCGGAGGACGGAGACGTGGAGCTTGCGAGACGACACCATCGATGTCTACCTCATCAAGACGGAGCCCGCGACCCGGAGCCATGAAGATGACACACGCCCTCGGTGCTGCCCGCAACACGGAGCCCGCAATGCAAAGAAGATGGTGCTACGCAATGACATGGCTTCATCAAACCTTACCACTACATGGTGCTATTTGCGACACGAAGCCCATGAAGACGAGGCGTGATGGCGAGGAGGCGACGTGACTTCACCAAGACACCAACACTAACTCCCGATGGCCCTATGAGGCGGTGCCCTTGCCTTGGAGGACTGTCGTAAACACGGCGTCCAGCCAAGACGAGGCGCTAACCACACCGGCATTGCCGATACGAGCGAGCGTTGATTTTACATCGACGCTGGTCTCCACAAAAGATTACTCCCATGAGGCAACCCCTTGCATACCCGACGAAGCCGCTACATCGTGAAGAAGTCCGAACTGAGCAGGACCCATGCAACTTCAACACCAACTACATCGACGCTGTCAAGACCGACGAGGCGCGACGGCGAGGGCGAACATGGCCAGCACAAAGCCATGTTTTGAGCGGCACGTGTAGCGATGAGGACACGAGCTTTGCCGCCGCCCACACCATACACTCACACCATCATCATCATGCATGGAGAATGCGAAGCTAAAAGAACATGTGGTGCCCCATGTTTGGTTTTGGTAATTGATGACAATCTCTATGGACTAATGGTTTCCTTGAGTTATATTTGAAGGTTCTGTCCATAGGCTTTTCTTGGAGTACATGTGTTGATTTCAAGGAGAGTTTGTGTCGACCAAGGTGTTATTCAAGGAATTATCCAAAGATTGGTCATTTGAGAGTTGAGCTTATTGCAAGCATGTCTTGAAGAAGAAGATTGTGTGATCATTCATGTCTACCTTCAAGACATCATCCAAATGAAGAGAATTAGAAAGGTTCAAGGTTGATCAAGACTAAGTCAAGAGTGAATCAAGTTGATCAACTCACAAAGCGCAGAAGATGTACCGAGAGGGATCAAGTGATCCCATGGTATGGTAAGAATTGTCAATTACGCTTTGTGTACTAACCCATGGTCTTCGTGAGAGTTCTTTGTGGGGTTAGGTTGCGGTGTGCAAGTTCAAGTGGAGCATCACGAAGAAATCAAATGCTTGAAGCTTGCCGTCCTTTGTGGTGATAATGGACTTGTGAAGATGTGCGGAAGAGTGGCTCACCCATAGTGGAGTATGGGGGAGCAATCAACTAGTCTTCATCGAGTCAACACAATCAAGAAAGGTGGTCCAACTTGAGGGAGTCAAGATTGTCATCATCTAGCTCAAGTGGACCATGTGCAAGGCAAAGGTTTGCCCTTGATAGGTTTTCTATTTTACCGGTCTCATGATGGTAGTTGGGAGACCGGGTTATAGGATCGATTGCGGTACTATCAAGGGGGGCTCTCGATGAGTAGCTTGATCGTATCGTTCGTTGAGAGCTCAAACCATTGCATCCTTGCATCATCTTTCTTGGTTCTTGTTTGGTTCTCTTTGTGAGTCTTAGAGCTTATGGTCGTCTTGATGACAAGCTTGAGTTCATCGAAAACGGAGTTCGCATGCATCTTCTATGATGTTTTCGATGTTGGAGGTTTTGCCGATTCTTCTCGGTTGGAGGTTTCACTCCTCTTTTTGTTAGGCATACCTCGCTGTTTAGATGCTACTCGTCGTCTTGTTTCCAACAAGCTTGAGTTTGCTCAATTCGGAGCTCATATGCAGAAGTTATGGCAGTTCTTATTTTCTTAAGTGTGGTTTTTGTCAGGGTCCCAGCGGTAGTACCATGGTACCCAGCGGTAGTACCGCTGAGGGGTCACAAGCGGCAGTACCGCTCCGCAGCGGTAGTACCGGCGGTGACTCCGCAGCAGTACTACTGTTGGCTTACCAGGTCCCTACCGCGTCGATTTGAGGGGTCTTTTTCTGTGTCGGATTGTGCGGTACCTCGCTGCGGCAGTACCGCTCCTCAGCGGAAGTACCGCCCTTCCTCCACGGTAGTACCGCCCGGTTCCCTCTTTCCCTTTCCCCTTCGTTCTGCGCGGTAGTACCGCCGAAGGGAGCGGTAGTACCGCTTAACCCAGCGGAAGTACCGCTGTCTCCTGCGGTACTATCACCCCAAGGTTCATATTTTGTTGCTCCTTTTTCCTGTTTCTTCCACCTGAGCGGTAGTACCGCTCGTGGAGCGGTAGTACCGCTCGTGTGCTGGCTGAGCACATAACGGTTGGATTTTCCCCCTCCTATAAAAGGGGGTCTTCTTCCCCATTGAACCTTATCCTTTGAGCTCGTGTTCTTCCCCATTGTTGACCTTCTTCGAGCTTGCTAACTCTCAATCCCTCCATGGTTTCTTGCTAGTTTTTGAGGGAAAAGAGAGAGGAGATCTAGATCCATATATCCACCAATCACTTTCTCCTCTATGTGAGGGGAACCCCTTGGATCTAGATCTTGGAGTTCTTTGTGTTCTCTTTCTTGTTCTTCCTCTCATTTTCCTCCCTAGCATTAGTTGCTTCGGTGGGATTTGAGAGAAAAGGACTTGGGCACTCCGTGTTCCCTTGCCATTGCATTTGGTGCATCGGTTTGAGTTCTTCACGGTGATACGTGGAAGTTACAAGTTGAGAAGCTTATTACTCTTGGGTGCTTGGTACCCTTGAGCTTGTTCCTCTTGGGTGCTTGGGCGCCCTAGACGGTTGTTGGTGTTCGGAGATCAATCATTATGGTGTAAAGCTCCGGGCAAGCGTCGGGGTCTCCAATTAGGTTGTGGAGATCGCCCCGAGCAATTTGACGGGTTTCGGTGACCGTCCCCAAGGGTTGCCAAAGTGTACGGGTTCGGTGACCGCCCCCAAGGGTTGCCATTTGTACGGGTTCGGTGACCGCCCTCAAGGGTCCCTTAGTGGAATCACGGCATCTTGCATTGTGCGAGGGCGTGAGGAGATTACGGTGGCCCTAGTGGCCTCTTGGGGAGCATTGTGCCCCCACACCGCTCCAAACGGAGATTAGAATCTGCAAGGGTGTGAACTTCGGGATACATCATCGTCTCCGCATGCCTCGGTTATCTCTTACTCGAGCCCTTTACTTATGCACTTTACTTTGTGATAGCCATATTGGTTCTTGTCATATATCTTGCTATCATATAGTTTCTTATCTTGCTTAGCATAAGTTGTTGGTGCACATAGGTGAGCCTAGTTGTTTTAGGTTTTGTGCTTGACAAATTAACCGCTAGGTTTATTCCGCATTTGTTCAAGCCTAAACCGTAATTATTTTAAAACGCCTATTCACCCCCCCCCCTCTAGGCGACATCCACGATCTTTCAGAAGTGAAGACGATGAAGACGACCACACGGCTTAATCGGAGGTATCTCGCGGAGCAACCCGCGGGAGTAATTAACCGGGAGCTTTTCGAGGCCCCGGGAAACAGAAGACCGCACATCGCCATAGTCAGGCAGGCCGCGCTAGAAGTCCACGGAGCGCAACCATTTTTTTATGGGACCTTGTAATTTTGTTCATCCAAAGAGATAAATGAAATACGTGTTTCCCGTATCACTTTTCTTTGTGTACTACGGTACACTGGCACGCCCGCATTTTTCTTTTCCCCGGCGCATAAGAGAAATCCATACTCCTTCTCTTCCCTTCTTTCGGAGTGCATATAAGATTTGTCTCGTGTCAAACACCGTCGCCGGACCGCCGCCGCCGTTCGCCGGAGTCGCCGGAGGTAGTTTTTTTCGCTTCCGGTTTTTCTCGAAAAACCGTTCGGTTTTCCGACGATTTTGTTCGTTTTTTTAGTTTCGTTTTTTTAAATAGATTGGTTTTTCCGGTTGATTTAATTAGCGAGCGAGCGTCCGTTCGTTCGTTTTAACGAACGTTCGTCGTTTTTCTTTTTCTCGGATTAAATCCGCGATTTTTCTAATCGCGATTTCTGATCCGATTTTCGTTTTAGTCTAACTTTTCGCTCGTTTATCGGAATCAGGCGATTCAAGCGCCTGGAGTTTCGTCTCGAAACCCTCTTTCCGTTTAACCAACTCAAATAAGTTTTTTCCACTATAAAAATTGCCCTAGATCCAGAATAGTAAACGAAGCCTGTTTCTTTTGTCGTTTGTCTTTCGTTGCTTCGTTCGATTTGATTCTTTTTGCCAACCGGAGTTCTGAAGTTGAACTTTCTGGTTAGATCTCTTATTTGAGTTTTACCTGTGCATTAGTTGAGTACTTATTGTATGCTTGTTTGTTTGCGATAGAGTACCCGAAGTGCGCCACTTGCTACTTCGAATCGCTAGGTTTCCCGGATCATCAGCAAGGCAAGTAACACTTTGATCATGTTTTTCCCTATACCCAGTTTTATTGCATTAGATCAATCCTCACACATTGCATGATTAGGATCTAATTAAATTGTGGGTTTGGGAAGTATTTGAGGTAGTACCTATTACCTGTTATTATCAAACCTTTGGGAGTTACTTCTACGTTTGCTTATAATGCCATGCTATGCTAGTAGACGTGGATTGGGTGAGTGTATCCATGACAGATGTGAGATGTTAATTAATGGTTTACTTAAGGTGGCAACTTAAATACACATCTGGGTGGATTGAGGCACCTGGGTATTCCAGCGATTGCCTGTTTTTCTTTATGGACCGCCACCCAGGCTCAAAGGGATCATGAGATTGTTCATGCTAGAAACTTCCATGTGCAGCCACAAGCTACTATGGGCTCTAGCATAGTTGACTAAGTCGTGCGAACTCTTACAGTGGTAGACTAGCAGATGTAGGGGATCTAGGTTGGTACGGTCTACCCGTTCGTAAGGTGCTAGCACTTTTGAAAGACTATGTCTCCGTCATCCGTTTCTCAAACACCTTGTAGTGCGAGAAATCCAACGGAGGAGATCGAGTCTTGTGGGGAAAAGTGCGCAAACCTCTGCAGAGTGTATAAACTAATCATGATTAGCCGTGTCCCTAGTTATGGACATCTTGAGTATCTAGTACCTGGATTATCATGTGAATCTCAGCATGTTACTCAAAAAATTAATTTTGTTGGGTTTTGTTTAATGATGATGCTTAATTGGGATTGAGAATGTTGTCAACCATTCTCAATGTTTAACAACTACCATGATAGTTAAATAAAATTTATTCCTTTGCAGTAGGGAAAAATTGGCTTTACGCAAAACTATAACCATAGAGCTTTCCACCAGCTAAATATGCATATAGAATAGCCTGTTTCATTCCATTACTCTCTATGTGTTACTTTGCCAGGATATTCCATGTGCTGACCCGTTTCGGGCTGCAACGTTAATGTTGCAGACTTTTCAAACGACGATTTAGGAGTTTTAGGTCGTGGTTCTATACTCAGTGATGCCGTTGAATTTGATGGACTCACTTATCTTCCAAGCCTTCTGCTGTTATCGTTATTAGATGGCCTTAAGCCATATTTATTGTAATAAGTTCTCTTTTGAGACTCTCGATGTAATAAGTGTGTGATTGCTACTCTGTTATAAATCCTTCAAGTACTGTGTGGTGACAACATTACTGATCCAGGGATGACACCTGAGCACAGAGATTGGACCGTTTGAGGTCTGGTCGCTACATAGTCTTTCAGAAACATTAACTCTCTACTCCGGGTAGACCATACCAATCCTACAAACCCACTACCTGCTGATCTACCTCTTCAAGAGCTTCACGTAACTTACTCAACTATGATAGAGCCCATAATAGCTTGTGGCTGCACACGGAAGTTTCTAGCATGAAAAATCTCAGTTCCCTTTGAGCCTGGGTGGCGGTCCATAGGAAGATCACACGGGTACTCTGGGATTTCCAAAAAATACAGGCAACACTGGGTACTCCAGGTGCCTCAATGCACCCAGATGTAAATTTAAGTTGCCACCTTAAGTTGAACCATTAATTAAAAATCTCACATCGGTCATGGATTTCACTCACCCAAACCACGTCTACGAGCATAACATAGCAATATAAGCAATGCGTAGAAGTAACTCCCCAAGGTTTGTATGTAACAGGGCAATAGGTTCTACCTCATCAACTACTTCCCAACCCACAAGTTAATGTCATCCTAACCATGCAATGTTTGAGGATTGGAGCTAATGCATAAAAACTGGGTGATAAAGGGATATGATCAAAGTGTTACTTGCCTTGCTGACGATCCGCGTAACCTAGAGACTCCAAATAACACGCTTTGCACTCCGGGAATTCTATCGCAAACAAACAATAGCATACATAAGCAACTAACAAAGTAGCATGGGTAAAACTCAAATAAGAAGATCTAACCAGAAAGTTCAACTTAAGAACTCTGGTTTGCAAAAAGAATCAAACCAAACGGAGCAATGAAACTCAAACGGCGAAAGAAACAAGATCCGTTTACTAATCTGAACTAAGGTCAAATTTTACAGTACCAAAATCTTGTTGAAGTTGGTTAAGCGGAAAGAGGGTCTCGAGACGAAGATCTAGGCGTTTGAATCGCCTGATTCCGACTAACAAGCGAAAAGATAAACTGAAACGAAAATCGGATCAGAAATGGCGATCGAGAATAATCGCGGAAAAATCCGATAAAAGAAAACTGACGAACAGACTAACGAACGAGCGTTCGTTAGCTATAACTAACGGGCGAAAATCGTTCGTTAAAATGAACGTACGGACGAACGTCCGCTAAATAGAAGAACCGGGAAAAACCGGCGAACCGATCTAAAAAAACGAACTAGGGTTTTTTCAAAAAAACCGAATCTGTTTTCTTAAAAAAAACGGGCGGCGGCGAACAGCGCGTTACCTCTCCGGCGAGGCTCCGGCAAGGCGGGGCTCGGGTGGCGGGGCGAGGCGGCGCGGCGAGG
>NC_041382.1:222917299-222925100 GCF_002162155.2 Triticum dicoccoides
GCAGGAGCGGGCGGCGCGGCTCGGCTCGGGCTGCGGGGCGGCGGGGTTTGGTGGTGGTGGCGGTGGGGTGGCGCGGTATATAAGGGGGGAGAGGTGGCTTGGGGGAGGGGGCAAGGCGGCGGCGGTGGAGGAGTCCGGCTCGGACTCCGATCCGAGTCGGGGCGGCGGCGCGCGACTCCGCGCGGGAGACGGCGGCAGCGACGGTTGGGCCGGCCCGGCTGGGTTTGGTCCAGTCAGCGTTTGGGAGTTCTTTTTAAAAGGTAAAATAAAAATAATTTCACCGAACAGAAAATAAATCCTAGAAAATAAAATAAAAATCTAAAAATGCCAAAATAATTTTCAACCGTCTAAATAAAATATTTAGAACAAGATGAACATTTTCTTGGCCCTAAATGCAGTTTTGAAAAACATGTAATTTTTCTAATGCCAACAAAATTGCAATAAAATCCAAATAAAATCAAATAAATAATTTTAATATTTTTCCTCCAATATTTCATTTATTTTGGAGAAATCATATTATCTCCTCTCATATATTTTTAATTGTGAAATATTTTCGGAGAGAAAAATAATTAAAACCAAAATCCTCGTTTCACTATTTGATAAAATCAAATAAGGAAACCGGGAAATCCCCAACTCTCTCCGTGGGTCCTTGAGTTGCTTAGGATTTCGAGGATTGCTGAACGAAAATGCAATAAAATATGATATGCAAGAATGACCTATGTATAACATTCCAAATTGAAATTTTGGGATGTTACAAACCTACCCCCTTAAGATGAATCTCTCCCTCGAGATTCGGGTTGGCTAGAAAAATAGGTGTGGGTGGTCTTTGCCTAGATCATCCTCTCGTTCCCAGGTGCCTTCATCCTCGGTATGGTGGCTCCACTGAACTTTGCAAAACTTGATGACCTTGTTGTGGGTGACTCGACTGGCAAACTCCAAAATCTTGACTAGCTTCTCCTCATAAGTCAAATCACTGTCCAACTGAATCGCCTCCAAGGGTACTGTATCTCTTAACGGTATATCAGCCATCTCAGCATGACACTTCTTCAACTGTGAAACGTGGAACACATCATGAACTCCTGACAGTCCCTCGGGTAATTCCAATTTGTAGGCAACTTCTCCCTTCCGTTCCAAAACAAGATACGGTCCTACAAATCTCAGACTAACTTTCCTTTAACTCCAAAATGTTTTACTCCTCGCAAGGGCGATACTCGCAGATCTGCTCTATCTCCAATTTCATAGGTTACCTCCTTGCGTTTCGAGTCTGCATAACTCTTCTGCCTGGACTGAGCAATCTTCAGTCTATCACGAATCAGCTTAACCTTCTCTTCAGACTCCTTGATCAAGCCTGGTCCAAACAACTGTCGGTCTCCTACTTCATCCCACATTAGCGGTGTTCTGCACCTTCGTCCGTACAGGGCTTCGAACGGTGCCATCTTCAAACTGGCTTGGTAGCTATTATTGTATGAGAACTCTGCGTAAGGCAAATTGTCATCCCAACTAGATCCATAATCTAGCGCACAGGCTCTCAACATATCCTCCAGAATCTGATTGACTCTCTCGGTCTGTCCATCCGTCTGCGGGTGAAACGTTGTACTGAACTCCAGTCTTGTTCCCAAGGTCTGGTGTAGCTGATGCCAAAACTTTGAGGTAAACTGTGTTCCTCTATCTGATACGATGGTCCTCGGAACTCCATGCAGACATACGATCCTGGACATATATATCTTGGCCAACTTTGCACTTGTATAAGTGGTTTTCACTGGGATAAAGTGAGCCACTTTGGTCAAGCGATCAAGTACTACCCATATGGAATCATATCCTGATTTGATCCTGGGCAATCCGGTGATAAACTCCATGCCAAGTTTATCCCACTTCCATTCGGGTATCGGCATAGGCTGTAACAATCCTGTCGGCTTTTGATGCTCTGCCTTCACTCTCTGACATACATCACATACGGCTACATACTCGGCAATATCCTTCTTCATACTTGTCCACCAGAAACGTTCCTTCAAATCCAAATACATTTTGGTGTTTCTGGGGTGTATCGAGTACGGTGAGTCATGAGCCTCCTGTAGTATTAACTTTCTGATCTCTGTGTTATTGGGCACGTATATCCGGTCCTCAAACCATAAGGTATCGTGCTCATCCTCACGAAAACCTTTGGCCTTTCCTTTGCTCATCTTCTCCTTTATCTCGGCAATCTCTTTGTCATCCTTCTGAGCTTCTCGAATCTTTCCCAACAATGTAGACTGAACCTCCATTGTTGCAACAAAACCTCTAGGAACAATTTCTAATCAAAGTTCCATGATATCCTCTGCTAACTCCTTTGGCACTCCCTTACTCACAAGGATAGTAGCATAACTCTTCCTGCTTAAAGCGTCTGCTACAACATTGGCCTTTCCTGGATGATAATGCAGCTTCATGTCATAATCCTTTATAAGCTCCAACCATCTCCTTTGCCTAAGGTTCAGTTCCTTCTGTGTGAACATGTACTTCAAACTCTTATGATCCGTGTACACATCACAACGGTTTCCAATAAGGTAATGTCTCCAAGTCTTCAATGCATGCACTATGGCTGCTAACTCCAAATCATGTGTGGCATAATTCAACTCGTGAGGTTTTAGTTGTCGCGAGGCATATGAAAAAACTCTTCCGTCCTGCATAAGCACATATCCAAGTCCTAAGCGAGAGGCATCGCAATACACTTGGAAATCCTTATGTATATCTGGCAGCGTCAGCAATGGGGCTGTAGTCATACGTTTCTTCAACTCCTGAAAACTTGCCTCGCAGTCTTCTGTCCATTTAAACTTGGTATCCTTATTCAATAACTCTGTCATTGGCTTCGCAATCTTGGAAAAATTCTCAATGAATCTCCGATAGTATCCGGCGAGTCCAAGAAAACAGCGGATCTCGCTAACTGAAGTGGGTGCTATCCATTCAGTGACTGACTGAACCTTGCTGGGGTCTACTGATATACCTTCTCCTGATATAACATGTCCAAGGAATCCAACTTCCTTCAACCAAAACTCACATTTGCTGAACTTGGCATACAACTGGTGTTCCCTGAGTTTCTCGAGAACTAGTTGCAAATGCTCCTTGTGCTCCTCTTCATTCTTCAAGTATACCATAATGTCATCAATGAACACCACAACAAACTTGTCTAAATACTCCATGAACATCTTGTTCATCATGCTCATGAAATAGGCAGGGGCGTTAGTCAGTCCAAATGACATGACCGTATATTTGTATAATCCGTAACGCGTGGTGAATGTTGTCTTGGGTATATATTTCTCTCGAATTTTCAACTGATGGTATCCTGATCGCAAATCGATCTTCGAAAACACCTTAGCTCCTTGCCGTTGATCAAACAGATCATTGATCATCGGCAGCGGGTACTTGTTCTTGATCGTCACTTCATTCAAGGCCCGATAATCAACAACCATTCTTAGGGATTTATCCTTCTTCTCCACCAAAAGCACTGAGGCTCCCCAAGGTGATGAACTCCTTCGAATGTATCCTTTCTCCAACAACTCCTTGATCTGTTTCTTAATTTCCTCCGGATCATTCACGGGCATCCGATAGGGTCTCTTGGATATTGGCCCAGTACCTAGCAGTAGCTCTATCAAAAACTCGATATCCCGATCCGGTGGCATTGCCTGGTAACTCCTCTGGAAAAACATTCGGGTAATCCTTCACTACAGGCACTTCCTCCTGAACAACTCCCGTGAGAGTATTCACTTGACTCCTCCTAGGCACATGCCTAGATACATACTTAATCCTTTTTCTCTTTGTGGTGGTGAGATAAATTGACTTACTAGCATAGTCAATGCTTCCTCCATACTTTAACATCCATTCCATACCTAATATCACATCCAATCCTTGTGACTCCGAGATAATTAGGTCGGACGAAAAAAACATGGGTGCCAATGGTCATGGGTATCTAGTCGCACCATCGACTAGCCATATACTCTACTCCAGGTGAACTCACTAAGAGAGGGGTCCTAAGGGTTTGGGTTGGTAGTTTAAACTTATCCACAAATCCCCTTGATATGTATGAATGCGATGCACCAATATCAAATAGAACAAGAGCGGTAAATGACTTAACCAAAAACTTACCTATTACCGCGTCCGGCTGCTCTTCAACCCCCTCCACGTTAATGTGGTTCACTTGACCTTTGTTGAATGGATTGCGCTTCTTCCCAGCACTCCCATTTCCATTTCCATTCTTTCCTTCAGGGCACTCCATGGCATAGTGTCCAGTCTTCCCGCACTTGAAACAAGTAACATGACTTAGATCTCTTTTGGCAGGTGTGGCTGGATTGGGGTGGTTCTGATTGTTATTGGCTCCGTTCCCATTCCCATTCTTAGTACCATTGTGATTATGCGATCCTCCTCCAGTGTGGTTATGACCTCCATGGTTATGAACAAGTCCTCCCGAGTTCGGGGTTAGGCGAGGCTTCTGCTGAGATCCTGAGTTATACCTCCCTTGTCCATACTTCCTCTTACGGCTCTCAATCTGCTGTTGCTTCCCTTCAATCATAAGAGCATTATCTACCAACTCTTGGTAGTTGTTGAAGGTGGCTACCATCAACTGCATACTCATCTCATCATTCAGCCCTTCCATAAACTTCTCCTGCTTCGCGGCATCTGTGGCCACATCGTCAGGGGCATAGCGCGATAGCTTGCTAAACTCATCCACGTACTGAGCCACAGTACGGTTCCCCTGGTGTAAGTTGCGAAACTCACGTTTCTTCATACTCATAGCTCCAGTTGAGACATGGACTGTGCGGAAAGCTTGCTGGAACTGGTCCCAAGTCACTGTGGCTATAGGGTAGGTGACAGTGTAATTCTCCCACCATGATGCTGCTGGTCCATCCAACTGATGTGCGTCAAAACGCACCTTCTCAGCATCAGTACATCCTGCAGTGGTCAACTCCCTTCCAATCTTGCGGAGCCAATCATCTGCTACTATAGGCTCGATGCTACTGGAAAACATCAGCGGCTGCAACCTCAGAAAACGGGCTAAGTTGTCAACTGGTGGTGGTGGTGGTGGTGGTGGTGGATTGTTGTTGTTGCCCTGATTCTGAACTAACAATTGCATCAGGGTATTCTGCTGCTGGATCAACTGAGTGAGCTCAGGTGGAAAGGAAAATCCGGGGTCACGTCTTGGAGGCATCTGATGGGTTTAGATGGAAGAGATTAGAATAGAATGAGGTCTAATGAGAAGGCACTACCCATATGCACATGAGACAAACACAATCATTTCACTCAAGCAATCAAGCAAGGCATACAATCGATCTAACTATCGCAAAAGTGCTCGGACTACTATATTTACATGGTGGAATACTACTACTGATATGGTGGTCTACTAAAAATATTCGTCGGTTGCAGACTCCATGATATCCGCTCCAACTTCGTCTTCAAAGCCATCATCGCTAAGGTCGGAGTCAGTGTCGTCGATGATGATGTAGTCCTCCAGTCGAATCTCCTTGGGTTCTTCATCTTTTTCTACTGGAGTGGGGTCTCCCATGAATATTCCGATCTTCTTAATCAGGTCGTCATTCTTCTCCAATAGTGTTGCAATTTCCTCCTCATATCCATCACGTGTAGACTTAAGTTCTTCTTCTAGCTCGATGATCCTTGTCTTTGCCTTCTTCAAATCTATCATGTCTGCGCACATCTGATTCTCCTGGCGTCGAATATGTTGGTTTAGTTCCAGGATGAAAGCTGCAATTGATCTATCCTTCCTGGTGCTGATCATTTCCCATTGCTCGTCTCGGTGCCCACATATCTGGTAGATAGTGTCCTTAAGATCCTTGTGATATACTTCTCCAATGCGTCCCATGGTGATGTGAGCTGCCATACTCTTTCCTAAACTCCAGGTTGGTGTGTCGAAGGAAAATTCTATGGGCTTAGTGACTGGCGTGAATGCCCTTCCTGGAACTTGAACTTGAATCATCCATCGCTCCTCTTCTGGTAAAGTGGCATTGTATGTCCCGGTGAAGCTTGGTATTCCTATATTCAGGTACCTAGTGACTTCCTTCAGGTGTCGTCCAAAAGGTGATTCTTCATCCGGTTGTGCAAACTTGTTCTTCATCTCCGCCATCCTAAAGAGTAGAAAATGGAGAGGAGTCAGAAATGAGAAGAGAATAGTGATCTAGGGCTTTATCTTAGTGGTCGTGTCCTACACTCAGCATGTGCTCTGATACCATCTTTGTAGCGACGCGACCTTAAACGGTCAAGTCTCTGTGCTTCAGTGTCATCCCTGGATCGGTAATGCTGACACACACAGTACTCAAAGGATTTATAACAGAGTAGAAATCACACACTTATTACATCAGATGTCTCAAAAGAGGTTTGATTACAATAAATATGGTTTAAGGCCATCTAACATGATAACAACGAAAGGCTTGGAAGATAAAGTGAGTCCATCAACTCCAACGACATAGCTGAGCTGCACGGCAACGACCTAACGAACCTTACTCCTTGTCTGAAAAGTCTGCAACATAATACGTTACAGCCTGAAAACGGGTCAGCACATGGAATATACTGGCAAAGTAACACAATAGAGCAAAAACAGAATAATGATATCACTACATGCATATATGGCTGGTGGAAAGCTCTATGGTTACAGTTTTTGCGAAAAGCCAATTTTTCCCTACAGCAAAGTAATAGATTTTAATTTTTACTATCATGGTAGTTGAAACATCATTGAAAAGGTTCCTCCAACTCAATCCCAATTAAAGTGATTAACAACCCAACAATATTAATTAAGAGTGATGAGATACTTAAGATACTCCAAGTACTAGATACTCAAGATTGTCCATAACCGGGGACACGGCTAACCATGATTAGTTTATACACTCTGCAGAGGTTTGCGCACTTTTCCCCACAAGATTCGATCGCCTCCGTTGGATTTCTCGTACTACATGATGTTTGAGAAACGATGACCAAGACACAGTCTTTCAAAAACATTAACTCTCTACTCCAGGTAGACCATACCGAACCTACAAACCCACTACCTGCTAATCTACCTCTTCAAGAGCTTCACGTAACTTATTCGACTATGCTAGAGCCCATAATAGCTTGTGGCTGCACATGGAAGTTTCTAGCATGAAAAATCTCAGTTCCCTTTGAGCCTAGGTGGCGGTCCATAGAAAGATCACACGGGTACTCCGGGATTTCCAAAAAATACAGGCAACACTGGGTACTCCAGGTGCCTCAATCCACCCAGATGTAAATTTAAGTTGCCACCTTAAGTTGAACCATTAATTAACAATCTCACATCGGTCATGGATTTCACTGACCCAAACCACGTCTACGAGCATAGCATAGCAATATAAGCAACGCGTAGAAGTAACTCCCCAGGGTTTGTATGTAATAGGGCAATAGGTTCTACCTCATCAACTACTTCCCACCCACAATTTAATGTCATCCTAACCGTGCAATGTTTGAGGATTGGAGCTAATGCATAAAAACTGGGTGATAAAGGGATATGATCAAAGTGTTACTTGCCTTGTTGACGATCCGCGTAACCTAGAGACTCCAAATAACACGCTTCGCACTCCGGGAATTCTATCGCAAACAAACAATATCATACATAAGCAACTAACAAATAAGCACGGGTAAAACTCAAATAAGAAGATCTAACCAGAAAGTTCAACTTAAGAACTCCGGTTTGCAAAAAAGAATCAAACCAAACGGAGCAACGAAACTCAAACGGCGAAAGAAACAAGATCTGTTTACTAATCTGAACTAAGGTCAAATTTTACAGTACCAAAATCTTGTTCAAGTTGGTTAA
>NC_041382.1:222925928-222938944 GCF_002162155.2 Triticum dicoccoides
GAGCGGGCGACGCGGCTCGGCTCGGGCTGCGGGGCGGCGGGGTTTGGTGGTGGTGGCGGCGGGGTGGCGCGGTATATAAGGGGGGAGAGGTGGCTTGGGGGAGGGGGCAAGGCGGTGGCGGTGGAGAACTCCGGCTCGGACTCCGGTCCGAGTTGGGGCGGCGGCGCGCGCGACTCCGCGCGGGAGACGGCGACGGCGGCGGTTGGGCCGGCCCGGCTGGGTTTGGCCCAGTCGGCACTTGGGAGTTCTTTTAAAAAAATAATTCCGCCGAACAGAAAATAAATCCTAGAAAATAAAATAAAAATCTAAAAATGCCAAAATAATTTTTCACCGTCTAAATAAAATATTTAGAACAAGATGAATATTTTTTGGCCCTAAATGCAGTTTCGAAAAACGTGCAATTTTTATAATGCCAACAAAATTGCAATAAAATCCAAATAAAATAAAATAAATTATTTTAGTATTTTTCCTCCATTATTTCATTTATTTTGGAGAAGTCATATTATCTCCTCTCATATATTTTTAATTGTGAAATATTTTTGGAGAGAAAAATAATTAAAACCAAAATCCTCGTTTCACTATTTGATAAAATCAAATAAGGAAACCGGGAAATCCCCAACTCTCTCCGTGGGTCCTTGAGTTGCTTAGGATTTCGAGGATTGCTGAACGAAAATGCAATAAAATATGATATGCAAGAATGACCTATGTATAACATTCCAAATTGAAAATTTGGGGTGTTACAATGATGGTTGTTAGATCCAGGTCTGTGGGACTGATCGTGCGGTGGTGATGGGCCATGTGATGTTGTGGGGGTAACTGTGGGGTGCACTTAAGAAAACTCCTGTTGAATTGTTTAATAGTAGTTTAGATGAATGATTGCTGTTAGATCCAGGTCTGTGGGACTGATCGTGCGGTGGTGATGGGTCGTGTGATGTTGTGGGGGTAATTACGGGGTGCACTTAAGAAAATTCCTGTTGGATTGTTTAATAGTAGTTTAGATCAATCACCTTAACTTACTTACCTTCTGAACCAATTCCACTTTAATTTATTTGCCAAACTTCTAATTAAAACAATTTATGGCCAGAATTTGATGAACTTTACCAAGTACATTATTATTGACAGGTAAATCACAAGCTAATGTACTGGAATATTTATATCCCGTTGCATTTATACCCTGTTGGAACGCATGGGCATTGTTCTAGTTAATACTAGAAAAGTAAGCATACAACCCTCATGGGATAAACTTGCATCTCCTAAGGCCTGTGGTGGCATGGGCTTTCGTGATCTACATCTCTTCAATGTGGCTTTGTTGGGGAAACATGGTTGGAGATTCATAACTAATCCCAACTCACTATGTGCAAGAGTCATGAAAGGATGTTATTTTCCTGACAGTGACTTCATGGAGGCCACCATACCGCACTCTGCTTCAGCGATTTGGCGTGCTAGTGGTCGGAAGAGAAGCTCTTCAGTTGGGCTTGATCAAAAGAATCGGGGACGGGACTACTATTTCCATCTGGAATGACAAGTGGATACCAGGCACCCCCTCGCTTGCTCCTAGGGTGATGCCAGGAGGAACAACGTTGGGATTTTTCAATCAGCTCATAGATACGAAAAATTGAACTTAGCGATCTCAGCTGGTTCGTGATGTTTTTATCTCACCCGATGCGGATGCAATCTTAAATATTCCTCTAGGCAATGGGGGGGGGGGTGAGGATTTTCGTGCGTGGGCTCATGAAGGCAATGGCATCTATTCTGTTAAATCAGCGTACCGTGCTCTAGTGAATCAGAAAGAACGTGTCGCTCTAGATGAAGGGACGGTTACAAATACCTCACAGGCCGATGAACAGATGTGGAAACTATTATGGAAGCTCAAGGTACTGCCGAAGGTTCGTGTCCTTTGGTGGAGAGTGGTGAGGGGCATTCTTCCCGATGAAAGTACTCTAAAACATCGGCATATACGACCCATAAGCAGATGCAACGTCTGCCTTGCGATGGATGAGGATTTGATGCACGCTTTAGTGCATTACTCTCATGCTAAGTTGGTCTGGGAACAAGCACATGCATTATTTGGTGTGAGAAGACCAAGGCTGCACCCAGAGACATGGTCTAGAGATATGATTTGTGACAGTCAGTTCATAGAGGTGGAGAGGGCGCAAATGATCTCTGTAATGTGGGCAATTTGGTACTCTAGAAACAGAATCACACATGATGGAGAGAAGCTTGATCCTCTTGCTACAATGAGACGCATCCGAGAAGACTTGGCGGTTCTTGACATTCCTTCCTCACATGCCTCGATCCTTCCTGGAGATGGGTGGAGGCCGCCAGAAGGGGAGGTTGTGAAAATTAATACTGATGCGGCTATTAACATGGACTCGAACAAGGTGGGAGCAGGAGATGTGGCACGTTCAGCCTCGGCTTTGATAGGAGCTTGGAGTAAACCCCACGATGGGGTGACAAATCCATTCATCGGTGAGGCTCTGGCGCTCCCATCTTTGCAAGCTTGCGAGGTTTCTCACATTTGCGAGGTTTCTCACATGTTGTAATGAAGACAGACTGCCTAAAGGTTGTAAACCTCTAGAACACTCGCCACAATCGTCTTTCTATAGTGACACTTTTATTTTTAGAGATTGGAGAGCTAGCTACCCATTTTACTTCATTTGTTGTTCAACATGTACTTTATTTTTAGAGATTGGAGAGCTAGCTACCCATTTTACTTCATTTATTGTTCAACATGTAAGTAGATCTGCCAACGTACTGGTCCATCTGTGTGAAGCATGCCTGCTCGTTGATGATTACCGAGAGTTGGACAGGTTCTAGACCTTCCTTCCTACTCTCCTACTCACCAGCCTCTTGGCTGATGATGCTAGGAGTTCTTCTGTTGAATAAAAACTCTCAATTTGAACGAAAAAAAATAAGCATACAACCCTCATGCAAAAACCACTCCTCCCTATTACGCCATCGATAGGAACCCTGCCACCGACCAAGTCTACTCATCTATATCTATACCTACTAATAAAGTAAGGTGCGTTTCTTCAATTTTTTCATCCGTTCACCACCGAAAATATTTTTCTTATATCCGAGATGGTACTAAATTTCATGGTCCATCTGCTAAAAAATAAAAAGTTTTGTCCAGAATTTCGTACGTGGCCGCACGCACTAACGCCTAGAAAATCCACCCCATTTATATCATGCGCACACAGCTGGGAAACCTTATTTGTCGCACAGCACGGCATATAGTTGGAGCTTCCCGTCGGTCGCCCAATGTTGGGCCGGCCCGTTTCTGATTTTCCTGTGTTCTTTCTCTATTTCTATTTTTTCCCTTTCAGTTTATTTTTTTCTTTTCCCATACATTAAATTTATGAGTTTTCCAAAATTTCGTTTTTGTACTATTTTTTGTTAAATCTTAGAATTTCAAAAAAAATTCCTACTTGAAAAAACAATTGGAAATTTGAAATTTTATTTTCGTCCCAAAATTTTTTTCCAAATTGAAAAAATGTTCGCATTTTTTCAAAAATAAAATAAATTTTTTTCTAGATATCTAAATAAATTTCATTTTAAAAATAATAGAAATTCGAAAAATATTCATTTTATCAAAATGTTCACAAATTCAAAATAATATTCTTGATTAAAAAGACATTTTTGAAAATTTATTTTAATGTTCAAAGCAAGTTTCCATTTTAAAATTTTGTTCACAAATTTGAAAAATGTTCGTTTCTCCGCCTTAAAAATGGTCCTGTTTTCAAAAAGTGTTTGTAAATTCAAGAAAATTTTCCTACTTCAAGTTTTGTTTTCCATTCTCTAGAAATTAACTTTTTCGGAAAAAAAAGGTCACATGTTTAAGAAAATCAAAAGGTCACCATAAAACCTCGACAAGGAGGCGGACTTGAAGAAAAAAAACATGAATTGGGTAGTGGCCGCCACTCATGACCCCACTACTGTAAGAGCATCTCCAGCCGCGTCCCCAACAGGCGCCCCCAAGACCGTTTTTTAGCGCCGGCGCCGAAAAATCGACCCAGTCACGCCCGCACGAGTCTGTTTTTCGCCGGATTGGACTGAAATTAGCGTCGGCGCACCCAACCCGAACCCAGCGCGCTGGGGAGCGTCCGAGGCGCCGACGCGAACGTTTTGGCGCGAAAGAGTGGCGGGACCGGCGCGTCAGCGAGACGAAGGGTGGTCATCCTCATAGTCTCGATTTTCCCGCGGGAAATCAATGCCAAGGCTGCCGCCGGTCAGCCTGCCATTGATTCACGGGCGGCAAAGTGCGACGATGCCGCCCCGCCTTCCGCCACGCGTTCGCACGCGGCCGCCCCCGAGCCGCTATAAAAGCCGTCCCTGGCCGCGCCGGTGAGGCACCCATCCATCGGCAGTCCCCCCCTCCTCGCTACCGCACTTCCTCCCCTCTCTCCGTCGTTCGAGCCCCCCTCTCTTCCCCCGGCAACCATGAGCGCGAGGTACCCCGGCGACGCGACGGTGACCAACGGTTTCGGCCGCCGCTCGCTGCATGAGCGGGAGGCCTACCTCCTCCACGAGGCCAACTACCCCGCGTCACCCGACGTACGCGCTCCGTCGCGGTGAAGGCTCAGCGTCGGCGGGGTCCCTGCCCTCATCTGCCCGTCCCTGAGACGCCCTATTTCCACGCCGAGATCGAGCGTGCGTGGGCGTCCCTGACGGCCGCGAAGCGGGCGCTCCCAGAGTACGCCGCTGATAACCACGCGGCGTGGGCGCCGTACTTCGAACGCCGGCAGGAGGAGCGGCTCGTCTCCACCAACAACGCGCCGATGCCGCGCGGCCGCAACAACAGCGAGGGCCGCCGCCTGTGGTGGGGCGTCCCTGACCGCACGCTCAGCGGCGTCCTCGCGCACGTCGAGGGCGGCAACGACCCACCGCTCGAGTGAAGCAGCGTGCCGAGGCGAGGGGTCGAGCAACTGCCGTGTCAAGGAGGAGAAGCATCAGCCGTAGTTTAGGTATTTTTCGTCCCTTTTATTTGTGTAAAAAACGCCTAAATTTCGTCTAAATTTGTTCGTGTTTGTTCAAATTCGTGTTTGTTCAAATTTGGCCGTATTTGTTTAAATTTGGACGAACTGTGAGGGCGTCTCTGGGGCGGCGGCTGGGAACGTGCTCGCCCCCACACCGAAAATAACATCGGCTCGCCCCTAAGCGACGCTTTTTCATGCCTTTGGGGCCAAACTGCTGGAGATGCCCTAAAGATCTGTCGGGCCAAACATGACCCGCGAGAACACCACAGCTCTTCACTGTATCGTCCCACTATAGTGTGGAGACCGTTTTGATGGACACATCAATTATCTCTCCTGATGCTTCTCGTAAGAAATCTCTCTCGTTGCAACGCACGAGCATATGTGCTATACCCACCAAAGCAAAGGAGGCCTTAGGCCCAGCAACAAACGAGATTTGAAACTTCGTATGAAGTTACGTATTTAAGAGGTTTTTCTTAAGAGCTGAAGGAATTTCACAAAAGTGCTGTGTAGGCTACTGGAATTTGAACTTCAGCAAGAATTTTACATCAAACAGTCCAGTGCATTTCCTTTCTGTAAGTTCACAGCAAACACTTCAGCTCACCTCCCTTCTACAAACTGGTTCTACGCACCACAGAACAAACACATGATCGTATATCATCGTTGCAGGTCAATGGATGCGCACGACAACGCAAGCGATGTCGTCCTTGCTACCCCGGTCCACAGCCGCATCCACGAGCTTCACCGCCGCCTTCCGGGCGTCGCGCGTGCTCCTCACCTCGTCCACCACCTCCTGGTTGGACATCACCTTCCAGAGCCCGTCGCTGGCGACGACGACGAACTCCGTATCGTCCCCGACGTGCTCGATGGCCACGTCCGGGTCGGAGCTGATGTGCTCCTTGAGTTTCCGGTCACCGAACGCCCGCGACATCGCCAGCGACGCGTCCACGCGAGGCACGTCCCCTGATCAATTCATTCATACATGCACGCATAAGCAACATCATCACCATTTTCATGGTACAAAATTTTGAGTCTCACGGTACCATACCATGCATCTCGGTAACGAAGCCTCCCCTGCTCTCGATGGCGTCGCGCTCCCGAAGCGGCTCGTGGTCCACGGAGAGCTGCCTCGCCCTGCCGCTCTCGCACACGACGGCGCGGGAGTCCCCCACGTTTGCCACCACCAGGGTCTCCCCGTTGAGGAGGATGACCGTCACCGCCGTGGACCCGCCGCGGCGTGGCCTTACTATCTCCTCGCCGTCGGCGGTCACCTTCTTCTTCTTGAGCACCTTCCTGTCGGTGCGGTGGTAGGCGCGCCGTATCGCCCCCATGGTGTCCTCCCAGAAGTCTGGCTCGCCGAGGATGTTGTCGAAGAGGTGGTTCCGGAGGTAGGTGGCGACGTCGGCGCCCGAGTGGCCGTCGAAGACGCCGAAGAGGCCCACCTCGTTGCCGTCGTCCAGGCGCCGGAACTCGGCCACGTGGCGGTCCTCCATGCCGTGCGGCATCTTGCCCTCCACCAGGTGGAAGCCGTAGGTTACCTTCCGCGCCGACGCCTTGCTCTTGCCTCCCCGTGGCGCGCACCGCCTCCTGCTCGGCGCCATGGAGGCCGTCGTCTTGGTTTCCAACCTAGAGACATACATAGGGACGAGAGCACCATCAATGAGCAAAGTGCGCACGCAAATCTTGTCGACATGGCATGTAGATGTAGGCATTTGGCGGAGCCGTTCAAGCAGGGATCAGCGCCAAGGCAAACCTTCCGTTGCACCTGTACAGAGGCCATCTTTGCTTTGCAGGGCATCGAGTAAGGAGATCGAGTTCATGGGCGGGCTCCATTTTAAACTCGTGCAGGTAAGCGGCGAGGGGGTTTCGAGTGTCCAGCCAGCCACGGCGCGCGCGACACGCAACGCGGCGGACCGGTCTCGTGGCGGCGCCAGGTCGACGCACCTGGCGAGCAGCTTGCCGTGGTCCGGCGCCGGTCTCGTGGCGGCGCCCGGTCGACGCACCTGGCGAGCAGCTTGCCGCGGTCCGCCTTGGGGGGCGGCTACCCGGTCTGTCGGCCCAGCGGCTTTCCAGAATCCCATGTGACTACCTTGGATCGCCCACCAAGTAGCGGTGCAATTGAGAGAGAGGGATTGCAGCACCCGAGCTCCACTGCTCCCTATATTTAAACATTTCGAAATTTGTGTTTTTGAAGTTTCAAAAAAATCTGAAATTTTTCCGGGGATACATATACACATTCCGAATACCCATGAAAAGTTTTGGTAGAAAGCTCGTTTTGTTTTGAGCTATAGGAAAACAAATTCTGACAGTATATAGGAGAAAATGGATCCCATGTATGCCAGAAATTTCTCTTTTTTACATTTCTCAAAATACAAAGCATTTCTTTTTCAGATTTTTACTAGGCCTTAGGAATGTGTGTATGTATTCACGTATTTGATTTAAGATTTTTTTAGCAAGAAAAGAGTGTTTTTTTCTAAATTTTCAAATACCAAGAGCAATGGGGACCGGGAGCTGCAGGCACTTTTCGTGCAATTGAGGGTAGATATCAAGTGTTACTAGTGCTACCATGATACAGTATGATTAAAAAATATATATACAAGTTTAAAAAAATTCTAAAAGAATCTGTGAGTGCTGACAAACATGTGTCTACTCTCTGTAAATTTTTAAGTTAAAATTCAAAATACGCATAAAAAAATAAATTTGAGTGTGAATGGTGTCGTTTCGGCTTTTGGCTTTTTGTGGCACTATTCATATTGAATTTGTCTTTTTATGTTCATTTAAATTTTTATTTGAACTATTTACAGATTGTAGAAACATGTCTTGTGAACGCTCACAAATTTGTTCAGATTTTTTTAGAACGTGCAAATATGATTTTTGTAAAATAATATCATGGGAGCACACAAGGTGCGGTAGCACCTAATATTCCCGTGAAATTGACTGATGAAATGCACATTTATTTGTGACTTGTGGGATTTCTTTTTTTAATCGATGTGCCAAAACACCTCATTAAATTGAAAAGCAATACAACTTCATCCTGATTTTTCAAGCCAAACACACCGTAACTCAAACAAATCCTATGGTTTTCTTACAATGACGCCGGCTGTGGCTCTAAACAGAGCTCCACAAATCGTTTCGAGGGGAAACAACTGTAATATACTATCTATTGTTCAATGATTATAGAAGCCCTTAAAATCATTTCAATGCTCTTAAGCCTTTAAAACCATTTCACTACTTTTAGAGTGCATTATTTTGTCAAACTCACTAGACTCCTCTATATCTATTGTTTTTCTCTTATTTTTCTCTTTCTATGTTTTCTACGCATGTACTCCATTTAAACTCCAATTTCAAATTCAAAGTTTTTTGGTTTGAACCACACATAATTTAACATTCAACCCACAAATAGACCAAATACACCTCAAATCATCCCAAATAGTTCATCATCATATTGAACACATCATCCAAATAGAACATCAACCAAACGTATCACCCACAGTGCTAGAGTGCAACACAATGACACAATGCCATTGTACTATCACTCCCTCATCAAAGTGTTCGTTGCCCCTACATTATCCTGAAAGGCAACATCTTTGCCCACCCGATCTCCCATGGGCTCTTGCCTTGTCATCCATCCAAGTTGGGGCCATAAGCATGATCATTGCTTCCTCCCTATGACTCTTCTACCTCAAACATGTCCTCCTCAAAAGGCCTATGCTCCTCAAAGCCAGCCTTGCAGAGGCTCCGTGCCCATGGCCGCAAGCCAGCTCCTCATATTTATCTCGTTTCTTAAACTTTTTCTCCTCATTCTTCTTGACCGCCCGCCACCTTGTTAACTTCTCATGTTGCTTCTGAACTGCCAGCTCCAACCTTGTTTGCATAGCCTGAGCCGCCAACTTTTTCCTTGCATTGATCATTTCATCAAGATTTTCACTCATGGAAACCTCTGCTGATTTCTTGGGCCTCTTCGTCGTCTTCTTTCCCTTCGTGCTCCGCTTGCTTGAGCTTGGGCGTACACAGAACGAAGGTGTGACACTTCAAACTCGATCTGCAAAGCAAATTCCACCCACATGATTTGAATTTGGGCCGGGCACCATGCTCCCGCCCCTGAGTTAGGAGCCGAGCCCATCCATGGTCTCTCATACGCACATGCTCAACAAATTGAAAACAATACAACCTCATCCTTGATTAACCCAAATATATTCCTTGATTTCCTTAGAACTTAACCCAAATGTATTCCTTGATTTTCTTAGAACTATTTCACTTGTACCTCTAATAAACAGAAACCGAAATGTTCTCAAGGTTAATAGCAACTCTAATAGACTTTCTAACAAGGCAACATCTATAATGGTTATAGAGCCCTCTAAAATCATCTCAACATTTTTATTGTGCACTATTTCCTTCAACTCACTAAATTGCTCTTCATATAAATATTTTCTCTTTGTGCATGTGAACTTCATTTCACCTCCAATTTCACATCATAGTCTCTCTGTTCCAAAATATAAGGTATATTTAAAAAAAATCAAACAATTATATGTTTGAACAAATTTATAGAAAAAGTGGCAACATCTATAATACAGATAAATAAATTATAAAAATATATTTTATGATGAATCTATGGATACTGATTTGGTATTTTTGGATATGAACATTTTTTAATAAACTTAGTCAAACATAGATCAGTTTTGACTTTTCAGAAAAAAAAATCCACATTGAAAAGAGAGAATAATAATTAAATTTTATGTTTGAACCACACATAATTCAACAATATTTCAATTCATAATTTTAAAGTAAGATTCAAACAAAACTTGCACAATAAAATAGACAAAATAAACATCAGATCCTCCCAAATAGTTCAATGTCATACTGTACATATAATCCCAAATTTTTTATTTTTAGAAAAGGAGGATGACCCCCGATCTCTGCATCTGGACCATGCATACGACCACTTTATTAATTATTCTCATAAGACCTTACAAAGTAATATTACAGTAAGACTAAAGCCGCCGTCTAAGCAACAAACTGTCGCTACACCTATCCAGTTGATGAAGGGGCGCAGATAGCCTGGGCCTAATACCAAACAGATATCGAAGCCAAACCTAACATCTAAGACCTGAAGACCCATCCAGGACGCCTGCCGGGCATGGGTCTCGCCGGTCCGGCGTGCTCTCAGAGGCGGCCGCCGCCAATGGCCACCTCTCCATCTTTAGAACTGTACTGATGCATCAACCTTGCTCGGCCTAGCTATCGTCGACGTCACCACGACGCCCAACGGCACCTCCTCCCTGCCCGCAAACAGCTGTGCACGTCACGATCACCACTGATGCACCTCGGCATCATGCTGCCAAGTACCACCAGCCGACACAACTTGAAGTCTTTGGAAAATCTGTCATGCGTAGCACCTACCGACCAGGCATGACAAAGCGTAGCACATGTCGGCCAAGCATGACTTAACATCTCCATCGAAGCTCCGTGCAAGACGAAGCCGCTCCACCTCCTGCCTCTGACTTCCAGCGCTGCTCCACAAACGATGCTCCCAATAGAGAAACGACACTGCAATGCCGCCATCGTCCGATCTGGAACACCAGATCCTAGGGTTTTCCCAGAGCAGCACGAGTGGGTCAACAGTAGTTACACGACGATGCCTCCATCAAGATAACGGCGTAGAACGCCGCCATCGCCTGCCAACGGCTCGGTTTTCACCGGTAACCATGTCTCCCCAACTCGCAGCCGGGACTAGATGATGGATCTCGAGATCCGACCACCAAGTCTCTGGCCGGCCATCTCTGACGAAGAAGATAACCACCACCATTGGCCAGCGAGACGACGCGAGTTGAAGTAGGGCGCTGCCAGCATGCATCCTGGCCAGCACCACCGGCGCTCGGCCCGTCCCAAACCACGCCTCATGGCTGAGGGCAACAGCAAGCGCTGCCACGACAAGGACGCGGACCGGAAGCCCAGATCCGGCCCACCCGCGCGCCGCCACGTGGCCACCACCAAGCGCCGTTCAGGGGCAACCCCGCCGCCGTGAGGGACGCCGCCCCACGGGCAGCAGGCGCCAGCCACCGGCGGAACACCGCCACGCGCCACCGGCCGCCGCGAGAACATCAACCAAACATATCATCCACATGTTGTGCCCACCATTGATATACACAGGGATTCTCACAAAGTAACAAATATATCATTGTATGGAAACTGCTTTATCGTGATAACAGTTAGCACTTTGTTCGTTGGAAGTTGCATCACGGTGACAAACATGACCAAGAGAACAATGGTTCGAGGGGGAAAAAGAACAATGTAGTTTGGTTCACACAACAAAGAATGAAGGGAAATAACTGCCATATAAGGAACGCCTTATGCTAAATCGCCAATCACATATGCACTTGTTCATACTATTACATTTATTATGATCAGCCTGTAAAATTATTTATCGGTTGCACTATTTTATGAGCAAACACAAACTGATGCAATGGTCACACCAAGTAGGCGGGGATGAATTGAAGTTCCTTGGATTGCTACCATGAGTCTCCCAGTAGTCACAGACTTACAATTTCATGTCTCACTATGTCGAAGAACGACATGCTGCAAAGAATTGAAATATAATCTTAAGAAAATGCACCAACTGACTGAAGTACTGTTGCTAAGTACAAAATAAGATTACAGTTTTTTCATGACAGAAATTACCTTAATCTGCGTCCGGTTGTATGTGTATGTAATATGTACGAGCTCATCCATGGTCTGGATTACCGCAGGATATGAGAACTCCATACCTTTGGTGTCCTCTAGTGTCATTACCTCGTTCCATGAATCACCGTCATCCGTGGAGACTGCAATCTTAAGTGTGCCCCTGGAGAAAGTGTTGTAAGCAACTAGTACTCTTCCATCCTTCATCTTAACTCCATCGATCCCTTGAGGTGTAAAGTCCAGTGGAGAAAACAGAGAATTATCAAACACTATACATAAACTATTTATTGATGTGCTCCCACCAGACGTGATCTCTGGAGACTAGTAAAACATTTCCCAGCGCAAGAAAAGGGTAGTGAAGCAAGGAGAAGGCTAATTTAGCCAAACGGTTAAGAACAAACCAGAGTTTGGATTAGGAAGCTCAGTCTTGTGCGCGTAGCTCCATGTCGCACCTCCATCTGCAGAATCCGCCAGGCAGACACGGCCAATTGTCTCAAAAGATCGCAAAAGCATCCGAATTGTCCCATTGGCAGTTTGGTATGGAACTGGCTGAATCACCCCAAGTGTTTCACCTTCTATGTATACTAGTAGAATGCCCGTGCGTTGCTACGGGCTTTTGAAATATTTTACAGATGTTATATGAACATAATGCATGTTAAATTTTACATATAGAAAAAAGATAGCACAACCATAACCAGGTAATAATTGAAGTTCACCTCACTTGCAATGTAAAATGACTAAAAAAGGCAATTTGACGATGTATACATATAGAGCGATTATCCAACTAACAATTTGTTACAAATTAAGAATTGCTTGATACGCTTAAAATATTCTCACATAATATCAGGATTGTTGTCTTTAACATCATTCACACGATATTTGATCAAATATAATACAAACTTCTTTCTCAACTCATTCCCATCCTGCGCAAAAACACTATGTAGTTAGCATGAATACTTCGTGAACGTCACCAGAATACATCTCTATCTCTCACATATATGCAAATAATCATATTTAACATGTACCTTTTGTATTATTATGTATAACATACATATAAAGAAGGATTATTTTCTCGTGATGTTTCAGTACGACCCATCATTGTTACGTCATTGCCTATGTCAGTTGCTATTTTTAAAACACTATCCAAGTCCATCACTTTTTAATCTCCGTTGAAGAAAACTTAAACATATAAACATATAAAAATATAAGAAATATTTTATACTACATTATATAAACATTTATAATAAATTAAAATAAAAGTGAGACTAACACAACTTTTTATATTTGCAAAAATGTTTTTTAGACAAATTTGCAAAAAAAACTAACTTTTATTTGACGAGGAAATAAAACTAACTGAGTACCCCT
>NC_041382.1:222946103-222963632 GCF_002162155.2 Triticum dicoccoides
TGCTGGTCGTCTATTTGGTGTTCATTGGTTTGCTGCGAGGGATTTATGAGTTCGCTGGGGGCATCATTATCATCCAGGGTACGACTAAGGTACTCGCCTGCACCATTGTGGAGCCGTTAAATCCTGGTTCAATGCACATGGACACAACAAGTAAAGTAAAGATGGAAGGGTTACCGTCTGATTCGAAGTTGTTCCCAGCCTTACTCGCAAACCGGGGGGCAGGGGCAGGAGCTGAAGCTTCAGATTCTCTGAATGCCAATGCATGAGTGCTCGACATCAGGTTGGGTGTAGCTAAGGTATCTGCATCAGGGCGCGGCATGGCGATGGATTCAGCGCAAGGGGTGTTGCACCTAGCCGCGAGTCTCTTCTTGCGGTGAGCTAGCATGTTCTGCTTCTCCTTAGGTGATATGTTTTGCAGACGTGTTCTTCGGCGGGCGTTTGTCTCTTGCTTGTCATGGACTGACATATTTTGGTACGCCGTCCTTCTAAGGGTGTTACTCTGTTGCTTCTCCTCTGGTGTCATTCGTTGCCTGGCTTCTCTTTGACGGGCAGTCCTCTCCTCCTCTGTTTTTTTTTTCCTAGCTTCTCTGCGACGTGCATTGATTTCCTCCTTCTGTTCAAGTGTTAATCTATTTCGCCGTGCTATATATTGATCTCGCCTTTTCTGTTTTCTATCTGATTTAATGATATCATTTGAAGCAATGTGCTCGGGGACATTGTCTTCAGTGTCGAGTCCAAGTGCTATGTCTGAACCAATATTATGATCAATGCTTCTCTCTGTTACTCGCAGTGATGCATGGTGATCATAGTAAGTGCCTTCACGAGAATGATTTCCTGAAGAACCATTTTGTTTTAACAAATGTATAAATGCAAACTAAAAAAAAGTCGTGTGTAAGGGCGATACCGATTGATGTTTCCACATGCGGCACTGGCTGAAAGGCCTTGAGATTGCCGGCTATAGGAATCATCATAGGCAGTTGCGTGGGCACATTGTCATCATCATCGGAAGACAAAACACTGTACTTAGTAGTGCGTGTTTGTTTGCGTATGAAAAAACCAGATGGTGGTCGGTGTGTATTGGTGAGTTGTGATCTGGGTGTCCTCTCATATTCGACAACTGATAAGATTAATGTAAGTTAAGTTGTGAAGCTTATTGAATACCTTATGTGCAGACATGTGATTGGCATACACATACCTTTTTTTCCTTTATCATAGAGACGCTCTCTGTGCTGTGACATCTTTCTGTCCTATAGAAGCTTAAATAAACCTGCAGTCTTTTTGCATTAAAAAATGATATGAATTGAATTACAAAAATGATATGACCTATGGTGACTCATTTAACATGCTTTTAGGACTCACTTGTTCATTTTCATAGACATGTTCTTCGCATATGGTTTCTTCCAAAGTAAAATGATTGTGCTATTATATGTTGACGGATGAAGTTTGTATATTTCAGTAAAAAGAGGGCTCAGACATGGCGACAAGAATGAAGGTGGAGGGAAAGGAGTGGAGAGAAAGTATTCTGGAGGTGAGCTTAAATGAAAGTATTTCCTTCTATCACTATTCCTGTCGCGAGGCATGTTTGTTCCCATGATGTAATGTTTCATTTTCATTTACGATTCTTCTAGAATCCAGTAAAAGTAAACATGGTCTGAGGTTACCTAATCTTATACTGCAATTTCAGAATTTCCTAGATTATTTTGACAGTTTCAACACATGTTCTTCTTACTAAAATAAACCTACAGTCTTTTTGCATTATAAAAATGATATGACATACTATAGGAACTTAACTGTGGGAACAGAACAGGCGGCATAACTGATTAGATTTTGTAAATTGGGGAATAAGTGCTATGTTCAAATGTAGTTGCTGAAAAGACACATTTGAGATGCCAGAACTTGTTCAATGTAGTTGGAGTAAAAGTTAAAGATGCAATCTGAGTACTAACATTATGAAGTTTTGAACAGGAGTCTAGTATAACTACTTTGCTTGCTGAAACAGGTCAGGATGGCAAACCTAGGGAGTTCGGGCATATGACGTCCAAATGAGGCATGTGATTGTAATATGATGTGTTTGTGAAATGCGAGCAGTAGCCTTGTGATTTTGATAGCTCGGTGATGGCGGGCGAAGCCACCAAGCATCGACACACATCCTAACCAATTTGATTTGGTGTCATCTTGGATCTGACTAATGGATTAATATTCTTGTAGGTTGATTTGAATCCCCGGGTATGTGGTTATGCATGAGCTGTGAAAGCAAAGGTGTGTGTCGGCTGGTTATGCATGAGCTGTGGAAGCAAAGGTGTGTGTCGGCTGGAGCTGATTTACGGGGCTGTCATTTGGATGGTACCAAACTGTAATAATACAGACTCCCACTCAAAATTTCACTGCACCAAAGGCTCTCGTAAGTGCTTGACTTTGTTTCTTCATACTACGTGATATAATACATATTGTCTGTACTGGATTGCCAAAATTAGATTTATTTGTTTCTCTCTCCTGCATTTTTTGCATCGTCCTCCATACAAAAACATGGTGGGATTTGGTCCAGGTGACAACATACAAGACCGTAACAATCAGCCTGTTTTAATTTACTGAAACTGGGTAGATGCTAGATAGAGACGTCATTATCCTTGGTGGTAGATTGGAAGCTTGCTACATGTTTTTCTCAATGGGCATACCTGCTGTTATCTTGCCAAAGCCCAAGTTTATACAATTTGCTTCTCTAACTACAATGTCAGTACATTATGCTAGGTATGTGCCTCTTTAGTTGCCTCTTTCTGCTTTGTTCTGTGTTTTCTGTTCAGTTATGGGGTGCCTTACTGTTGTGCAAAATTATGGCCTAACTTTACTGGGCAGAATTATGGCCTAACTTCACTGTACACTTGCAATCTTTCTCCTGCATGATCTACCAAATGGTGTTAAAATTTACTGGGCAGAATTATAGACTGATTAGATTTTGCAACTTTGGGGAATAAGTGATATGTTCAAATAAGTTAAAGATGCAATCTGAGTATTAACATTATGAAGTTTTGAACAGGTCAGGATGGCAAACCTAGGGAGTTCAGGCACCATGAAACATAACTTCCTTTGCCATCGGAGAGAAAGAAGACGGTAGGCGCGCTCAGGAGATGACGCAGCAACAACCGTCGAGCGGAGGTTGTGTTTGGAGGCGACCAGCAGAGGCTGCAGCTCCCACAGCTCGCGTGCGAACGATGTGGCCGGACGACGATTGAAGCGGCGTTTCTGTTTTGGCGGCGTGCTTTCGCGTGTGGATGGAGCTCGTACGCCAGGAAGAACTGGCGTCTTGATGGAGCTCGTACGCCAGGAAGAACTGGCGTTCGTTGGCGGGTCGAAGAAGTTTGATTTTTGGTCGATGGACCTCGTCCTCGTTCGTGGGTTGCAGAGCTGTTTTTTTGTTGACTGGGCGCGATCGTGGGGTTCCATGGACTTATCGTTCGTGTGTTGAACTGTGGATCTCGTACGTGGGCTGAGTTGTTGTATTTTTTTTTGCGGGCGCTGAGTTGGTGTTTTTTCGTACGTGGGCTATGTTGGTGGGCTGCTGCGTGCGTGTGGGAGTTCGAAGGGAGGGGGATCGAACGAGGTCGAACCATCACGACGTTCGATCCCCCTTTAATAGTAGAGATTTCTGTTTAGTTATGGGGTGCCTTACTGTTGTGCAAAATTATGGCCTAACTTTACTGGGCAGAATTATGGCCTAACTTCACTGTACACTTGCAATCTTTCTCCTGCATGATCTACCAAATGGTGTTAAAATTTACTGGGCAGAATTATAGACTGATTAGATTTTGCAACTTTGGGGAATAAGTGATATGTTCAAATAAGTTAAAGATGCAATCTGAGTATTAACATTATGAAGTTTTGAACAGGTCAGGATGGCAAACCTAGGGAGTTCAGGCACCATGAAACATAACTTCCTTTGCCATCGGAGAGAAAGAAGACGGTAGGCGCGCTCAGGAGATGACGCAGCAACAACCGTCGAGCGGAGGTTGTGTTTGGAGGCGACCAGCAGAGGCTGCAGCTCTCACAGCTCGCGTGCGAACGATGTGGCCGGACGACGATTGAAGCGGCGTTTCTGTTTTGGCGGCGTGCTTTCGCGTGTGGATGGAGCTCGTACGCCAGGAAGAACTGGCGTCTTGATGGAGCTCGTACGCCAGGAAGAACTGGCGTTCGTTGGCGGGTCGAAGAAGTTTGATTTTTGGTCGATGGACCTCGTCCTCGTTCGTGGGTTGCAGAGCTGTTTTTTTGTTGACTGGGCGCGATCGTGGGGTTCCATGGACTTATCGTTCGTGTGTTGAACTGTGGATCTCGTACGTGGGCTGAGTTGTTGTATTTTTTTTTGCGGGCGCTGAGTTGGTGTTTTTTCGTACGTGGGCTATGTTGGTGGGCTGCTGCGTGCGTGTGGGAGTTCAAAGGGAGGGGGATCGAACGAGGTCGAACCATCACGACGTTCGATCCCCCTTTAATAGTAGAGATAGGACCGTGCTTCCGCCATGTCCTGCCACCATCTTTTGTGACCTATAAGTTGTTAAGAGGACTCGTTAGAACCACAATACAGGATGTGATAAACGCTTGATGTAAGTCTCCCTCCGATCCATATTAATTGTCACAGCTTGGAGCATATTTTTTTTCTATATAAAAAATGAGACACTGGAACATAGTAGTTACCTCCAACCATGCACCCCAAGAGTTCCAGCTTTCTACCGAGGACCCACATAGCAGGCGACCATCTTCAAGCAGGAAAGGCTACATTGAAAAAGTTGTCATTAGGAACCAATTTACTCAATAAAACATGGCGTCATGCTGACAAATGCCCGTACCCCTCCCCCCGCGTCGTCCGCTCTCGGGCGACTCGGGGGCGCAACCCTAGTCGCCCGCCGGTTCCCCACCGCCCCTCCTCCCCGAGAACGTATCCTGTGCACCTGCCAAATCTGTGCACCAGGTGCACCAATAGGTTTTGGGCCATTAGATAAAAATGCAACGTGCCAGATTTTGCCATACGTTGGACTATACCATATTTACGGAAGCAACCTTATGGTTTATTATATTTGACCCGCACTGCACATCACATTCTTCCATCAATAAATTTATGTGTTTAATTTTTTGGCCCATACACAAAAATGGTTATATACTTTGAACCGAATGCCTGATTTTTGAATCTGTTTTGATTGTCAACTTTGTCTTCACGGCTCATGAAATCTTTGAAACAAGATCAATGTTGAATATGTTGTCCAATTATTAGTCGTGTGCATTTTAAAACTTAAACTTGAAATGTAATTTAAGCATGTGCACATGGGATCGACGTGTGGAGGGAGAGGCAGAGTTTGAAAACATATAAAGTACATCTAAGTTTCAATAGAATACATATAAATGTTTTTTTTGCAGGGACAAAAAATATAAATGTTACAGCGACATTAAAAAAATATAAAAAATATTTGGCATTGATCTTGTTTAAACATCTTGTCAAAACAAAAATGGTAGTCAAAGACAAACCAAATTCGGATGTACGATTCAACATATATGAGGATATTTATGTTTTGAGAAAGAAATAAATAACACTGACTTAATGATGGGAGAGGAAAGAGTGGAGTGCGGATTGTTTTTGACACAGTATGAGGTCTTCTCTGCAAATGTTCCACCAATCTATGCTTCAGCCTACTTCCATCCCTCCGATATGTATCCGACGGCTATGGTGTCATTGGTGCATCCGTTGCACCAATTGACCTGGTGCACAGGATACGTTCTCCCTCCTCCCCCGCCGCCGCCGGCAGCCGTCGCCGGGCTTGCCCGCGCGGCAGTAGGCGGCGGCGGGGCTTCCCCGCCCGCCCGCCTCGGCCTCTGGAGACCCCCCTCCCCGCATCAGAAGACGCCGCCGCCCGCTTCCTACCGTCTCGCCCCCTCCCGATCCAGTGCGGGGGCCTCGGCGCCGCCCATCAACAGGCCGGCTCGGCCCTGGATCGGGGCGCTCCTCCGATCTAGCGGCTGGTGAGCCAGGGTTCGCCGGATCCGCCCGGATCTGGCCGGCGTGGCCCTGCCTCGTCCTGCCCGGCTTGGGTTGCGCTGTGGTGCTCCCTGGTGGCGGCGGTATGGGTCTTTCTCCATGGTTCGACGGGATGTGTGCGGTGGGTGGATGCGGGGGCGGCGGCCTCGGGTGGTGTGGATGGCGTTGCCTCTGCGAGCGACGACCGTGGGTGCTGGTGGTCCGCGACTTCGGCCGCGCGGGCGGCGAGGTCTCAGTGGACGTCTACTACAGTGGGTCGGGGTGCCCCGTCACCCGGCGTGACTGCTTCGATGAAGTCGAACGCCTTCTTCGGCTGTGTGCGCTCCTCTGACCAGGTCTTTGGCCGAGTGGATGGGATGGGGGCGGGACCGGGGGAAACCCTTGGCCGTCGGCGGAGGCCACGACAATGGCGGCGCCTTTGTTGGGCGTCGGTTCCCTTCTTGGAGGCCTTGTCGAGGTCCTCTCCCATCTTTCACTGTGCTCTCCTTTTGGGCGAAAGCTCTAGTTCCCCTTGTGGGCGACGGCGTCGTACCCTCGTCATGCTCCTTCTTGAAGGCGTCGCCTCGGGTTACCGGAAGCACGGTGGGCGCTTTGCGGTGTGTGTGAGGTGTTTGGCGGCGGCAATGTGTGCAACGTTTCATCTATTCTACCGCCGGTCTTCATCTTGTGGTAGCGCTCCTTCGGCTTGGAGATGGACTGGCATAGGTGGTGGTCGTCATTTGGCGTCATGGTGGCGTCGATGGCGGAGGAACCTGCCAAGGTTGGTACCTCAATCTGCTCTGAAGATGGACAAGTGGAAGATGGTGGCGACGACACATGTGAGTGCGTCGGACTGGATTGTGCCCCAGACCCGGTATGTGGCTCGGTCGGGGCTTCCAGCTTTAGATGTTAGGCTTAGGTGAGAGGACTGGGTATATGGCCCAGCTTGCACCCCTTCATCATATGGATAGGAGTAGCGGCATAGGTTGCCAAGATGGTGGATTCAGACATATTGTTGTACTACTTTGTAAGGTCCTCGAGAATAATCAATAAAATGGCCGCATGCATCTCCCAGATGCAGAGGCCGGGGGTCATCCTCCTTTTCTAAAAAAAATGCTGACAAATGCCACAAAAGCAGTAAACTACTACTGACTTGTTAACGATCAATAGCAAAACTGCTGTTAAATGTGCACACTGCATACTGGTATAGAGAACTATGCAAGATAGAAAAAACCACAAATTTAGACATGCCTTGTTCTTAATAGGGCCAAGAATACCAGGCGGTAGCTGCTCTCTCTCTGACCAGGATATGCCACCATCCAGCGATCTTTTCATGGCACCACTCCACCTGAACAAGTTGAGTTTATCATGAAGTCACCGAATACAATCCTATTAAAAAAATATCATTTGGCTTCATCTAACTGCTCTATCCCGCGGTTCTCTTGCCAGTTCAATCCAACATCAAAGGCCAAAGAAGGAAAATAAAGTTCTTACTTCTGAACTTCCTGACCAATCTTGTAGAAGAGGAGCAGCTCATGAGAAGGGAGCTGAAATAGTACAGGATTCCACATGGGCACCCCATCTTGTTCATCAGCAACTTCTGGAGGATGCCAGTGACCATCCTACAAATGTAAATGTAAGATTCTTAGGAAGAACTGATATCTCATTTAAGAGACAAAAAAATCGAAGTGTCCTGGATAGATTGAACCCACACTGTATCTCTGCAACCAGATTTTGACATCCGGAGCACCTTCCTTGGATCCACCAAAATAAGCCACCAAAAAGTTGTCTTTCCCAATCTAGCAAGAGAAATTTCACCTATAAGTATTTACTATGATATTTCCTTTTACAAACTTTGTCGCATCCTAAAGCTATATAGTACCTCTACAATGGTGGAAGCATGGCAGCTACTGAAAGGGGCACTTCCAGCTGAAAATGTCAGCTCCTCCTTCACAATGCTCCATCCAGATGCCGCATTCTCAGTGACGTTGGTAATGTTATGAGTGCCGCCTTCCATCTGCTGTCCAGTTTCCACCTTGCTGGCACTCAGGTTAGCAATAACCTCCAATGAAATTTTTTGAAGCCTATTTCAACTTATTCAGCTGCACATACAGTCATACACTAGACTAGACTGAAAAAAGAAGACTTTCCTGAGGTTATAGGAAGACAAAACAGAACTTACCCGTTAATAGGCTTTGAATTGGAGTCGATCTCATGCAATGATCTAGAAGATGCAGTGGTGATGACGAAAGGTTTATTGTTGAGGAGTATGGTCTGAAGTGAACAAAAAATGAAGAGGAGCAGGGAGAACATCAGTATGCAGGCTGTTGCGCTCAATGCTATTTGTTTTTTGCTGCAACTGTGGACGGTGAGCATCACCTTCTTCAGTAGTGTCCTACCTGCTGCAGCTTAGTACAGAAAATGAGTTAAGGTCCGGTTACAGATGATTCGAATCAAGGAATGGGAGCAGGAAACATGTAGGGAAAGGGCACAAAATGAGGCATCAAAACAAAGCTAGCTGAATATCACAAGTCGACAACAAGCGAACGGACGATGCTGGTGCCTTTGGGTCTGTATAACTAGTCAAATTCGAGTACAGTACTACAATGGAGATTAAAGATGCTGCATCTTAGTACAGGGAAAAGGAATGGATTGGTCTTCCTGTTGTGCTCTACGATGAAGTACGTACCACCATACAAGTGGCAAAAGAGCAATCAGTGAACTGTTTATTAGGCCCTAAAACTACTAGCATTTCACAATCAATCAAGCCCGTCAGATAAGATAGCTTCCGGACGATTCCATGGTCCGTCTCAAGGGCAAGGAGGGAAGAACTCTGAGAAAATTAAGAGGGGGATGATCCGGCGATGGGGGTGCTCTCCTGGCCCCGGGCGCGCATTGCCAAGGAAAGAAGAATCAAGCGAAACGAGCAGCGGGATCAAGGAAAGCACGGCCAAGGAAGAAGCTCTGACGCGGACTCACTGACTTGTCCTGGGGTAGCCGCGGCTGCGTGCGTCAACGCGAGGAGGATGCGGGGATTGGGCGATCCAGATATACACCGCCCGGTGCGAGTGCGAGTGCGACTGACAGGAAGAAAGAGAAATGAAAGACTGGTGGATGGATCGAGACGGGTTTATCCGGTGGTTGGTGCGTGCTCGGCGGCATTTGTTCACGGGGCGAGGGCGAGGCCGCGGGGGCGGTGCCACCCGGCAGCGAGTGTAAAGACAGACCCAGGCGGACTCGAAGCTACTCGAGTAATCGGTTCACTAATCCGCCGAAGAAAAATACGAAATCAAGTTTTCTTTTGTCCATTGCTGCAGGAAAGTTAATTTAGACCATGTTTGTTTCCAGGGACTTATTAGATTAAGGACTTAAAAAAGTCCTTATAAGTCTCATCTAAACCAAACAGAAGGAATTTATAGGGACTTAAAGTGGTGATTTGGGACTTATCAAAAAAGACTCTCAGGGAGGAACTTATAGGGACTTTTCCATCGATTCCCCCTGCCCCGCACCTAACCTTATCGCTTCGCTTCGCTCCTTCCCCGCATCCCCGCTTCGCTCCTTCCCCGCATCCCCGCTCTGCTCCAATCGCCGCCGCCGGCTGCAGTACCCTAAACCGCCGCCGCCATGGCCGACGATGAGGAGGACCGGATCCCCTCCTTCTCTCAGTTCCACGCGCATCATCAGGCATCCCAGGGCTCATCCGCCGGGGGAAATCTCAGGAGGGGAATGGGATTCTTAGATCTCAACCACAACGTCGGCGACTTCCCGGAGTTGGGCTCGTTCCAGCAACTCCTCTTCGACCAGTCCGCCGGCCATGGTCTTCCTCCTACTGGACCTGGTCGTGGGAGGCCCGTGTCTCAGGGCGGAGGAGGCCGAGCACGGTCTCTGAACATCGGAGGCCGAGGCGGCTCTCACCTGCGTCCGTTCATCGCCCCGGGCGCAGCTGCCGTTGAGGGAGGCGTGATAGGGCGTGGGAGGACCGTGTCGCAGGTCACCGGGCGCGGTGTAGGTCGAGCCCATGGGTCCTCATCGGCCGGCAGTAGAGGAAAAGCTGCGGGGAAGCAACGTGTGTCGTCAACTACTGCATCTTCAGAAGATGTCGATGAGAATGAAGGCTTTGAAGATGAAGATGAGGATTTTGCTGTTGGAGAGGTAAAATTCTGATTGGTATACATAGTTAGTTTTCTGTCACATGGTGCAAATTCATCTTCTTTATATGCTAGCTAATTGTGTGTACAATGGTATACCTTGGTGTAGAATTTGTACTAGCTTGATTCTACTTTTGTTTGAATTGTGTATTTGTTATTTTTTGTTTAGAAAAACATTGCCAAGGTTGATTGGACAGACGAGCATATTACTGTATTTTGTAACATCGTCTGTGAGGAAGCTAGGGATGGGCACTGTGTGAATGGTACTTAGACAAGTAGAGCCTACAATAACATGAAGAAAAAAAATTATCAGCATGCTGGCCTCCTCCATACTACCAAGCAATTCAAAAATTGCATAACTATACTCAAGAGCCACTATACTGCTTGGGTGTGGTTGGGGCAGCAAACTGGTTGTGGCCGAACTGGAGATGGAGCTATAACCGCATCGAATGAGTGGTGGAAAAAAGTAATTAAGGTACATACATTATTCTGCAAATTACATCTGAATTGCTCACACTTGGTTACATTATTTAGCCTTGTCCTAATTATCTAACTAATGTTGCAGGAGAGACCAGATGTCAGAAAATTCAAGGGTGGCAATCCTGAGTATTTGGATATGCTAATAGAGCTATTTCAAGGTGTGGCAGTTGATGGATCATCAGCTTATGTGCCCATAGATGAAGATGAAGAAGAAGATGTTGTTGCCGATGATGGAAATGAGGAGAGTCCAATGAGCACCACCAACAGGAAGAGGGGAAGCAGCGGCGGTGAACAGTCAGCTTCAAGCCCAGGCAAGAAACACAAGAACCCAATGGTAAAACTAATGACAGGGCTCATCAATACTATGACTAGTGAGAACACTTCTGACATGATCACTGAATATGCAAACAAAAGGCAGGAAGCAAAGGACAAGGCAAAAGAGAAGAAAGCAAACAACACTAAGGAATCCATTACTCATTGTCAACTGTTGGCAGTTCAATGTGGTGCAGAAGAAACAAGTGTTGAGTACTTCATGGCAACTCAACTGTTTGCAGATGAGGCAAACAGAGTCATATTTCAGAACATTTCAAGTGATCAGGCTAGACTGACTTGGTTGAAGAGGTGGTGCATGATGAAGAAGTTGTCCTAGTGTAGTAGTGATCTTGTTTGTCCTTTTTCTAATATATGTAATGGACCTGTACCGTGTGACCTTGTTAAATGATCATTGCATGTTATTGTGTGTCCTTTTTCATGCATGTACTAATGTCCACCAAAAAATGTCATCTGTTGAGTCTCTATGTCTGTTTCTGTGGATAGTAGGTTCCCCTCAATCTGTTAGACAAGCAGAAAACAGATTTGTTAGGTCATTGGAGACAATTGTAAGGAAGTTTGATAAGGTTTTGGCCTGTCTGATCAAGCTAGCAAAAGACATCATCAGGCCAATAGATCGTCAATTCAGAACAGTGCATTCAAAATTAAGATCTAGAAAGTATGCACCATTTATGGACAATTGCATTGGTGCAATAGATGGGACACACATACAAGTTGTGGTACCACTTGCCACTGCTGCCCAACATAGGAATAGACATAAGGAGAAGAGTCAGAATGTGATGTGTGTGTGACTTTGATATGAGATTCACATTTGTCCTAGCTGGTTGGCCAGGATCAGTGCATGACATGAGGGTCTTCAATGATGCCCGATCCAGATTTGGTGACAAGTTTCCAAAACCACCACCTAATAAGTTCTATCTTGTGGACTCAGGGTACCCAAATAGACTAGGTTATCTTGCACCATACAAGGGTTTAACCTATCATTTCCAGGAGTACCGTGATGGCACAATGCCTAGAGGAAAAAAGGAACACTTCAATTTCACCCATTCTTCACTTAGAAATGTCATCGAGAGGTGTTTTGGAGTCCTGAAGAACAAGTGGAGAATTTTGTTTCACTTGCCTAGTTATCCACAACAGAAACAAAGCAAAATCATTGTGGCTTGCATTGCACTGCACAATTTTATTAGACAAAGTCAACTACCTGATATAGAGTTCGACAAGTGTGATCAAGATGAAAACTATGTACCATTGTCTATGCCAACGACTACAACAAATGATTCAACAAATGAGATGGACAGTGCTGCTATGAATCAATTCAGAGCTTGGGTCGCTGATGGGTTGTGGTCCTTGAAACAACAATGATATGAATAAGTGTTCTTCGCTTATGTAATCTCTGTTATCTCGGTTGTTATGTAATCTCTCTTATTTCGGTTGTTATGAACAAGTGTTGCAACGAACAGGTGTTAATTCATTTGTGTGAACAAGTGTTGCAACGAACAGGTGTTAATTCGTCTGTGTGAACAAGTGTTATGAACAAGTGTTATTTCGGTTGTCACTATTCTGTAATTCATTTATTACTAAGGGTAACATGGACTTATAAGTTTCTGTAAACAAACAGGTAGGGACTCGGGACTTATAAGTCCTAGGACTTTTTTAAGTCCCAACTTATAATTCTCGAGTCCCTACCTGTTTTAATTCTAGCTAAACACTGTTTTAATTCTAGTTTGTCTGAACATTGGGATGCCAATGCATCTGACTTTATTCTTCCACAACTTGTAAACGATATGGCAATCGTATAAGGAATAAAGTTTGACACTTTTCAAAAAAAGGTGTATCATCATTTCATATAAAAAAGCCGGACGGCCTGTACAATGCCAACAAGGCAAGCAACACCACATTTATCCCTAGGATTAGAACCAAACCTACTGCAAATAAGAACAAGGAAACTCCTTGCCTAATGTCCAGCCAAAAATATGATAAGATGGGGCAGTGAGCAACCATATCGCGTCACTACAGATGCAAAACACATCCAACCACGGCACCAATCACCAAATCAACTGGATCAACATATCATCTCACCCATGTCGCCTAGAGAAAACGACAAGTGAGCGATAGGACCTAGCCGGATCTGTGCAAGTAGACGCGCCAGAAGCATCGGCGATGGCATACATTATGTCCCAGTGGCTCAAGACTTGAGAGGGAACCCAAACCGAGAATTGAGACGCCCCAAAGCTCCAACACCGGGGACTTTGCGAGTAGCAAAGTCAGCGTGATGTGGGGTGCGGACCCTAGGTTGCCCAATCTTGAACGACTTGAAGGGGAAAAGGAGGAACACTCAAGAAAACAAGGGAAACACTCAAACAAGACCCAATTACACATTCACTAAAAATAGGCAAACACATGAGATCCATAAAAATAGACGAACAACAAAGAGAAAATAGTAGCAAGGGTAATTCTTCTCAAATCCACGAGGAGGTTAGGTCTTGTGATCTATGATGGGACACTGCTACCAAGACAGAGGTCTTGTGATCTTGAGAGATCCTTCTCCCAAGATGGAGGGCTTGTTCCTCTAGGAGGAGATACAAAGAGCAAAGCTCTCTCAGTATGTCTAACTGTACTTTGCTAGTCCTTGAAAGGAGGAGGGGTGTCTATTTATAGTCTATGGTGGATTAAGGGCGAGAGAGTGGGATACATAGCGAACTGCACGCACGTAGGGCCGGACTGCCCAACAATGGCCGGATGGTCCAGTTTCATCGTAAATCCACTATTGCCTTGCCGAACATCCAGATTGGTAGTTGGACCATCCGGGTAGGAGTCCAGACGTTCGGGCATGCGCAAGAGTTGCTCTTCTTCTCCTCCTTGCTCTGCTTTTGCCCTTGGTTGGCCTTGCTCCATTGCTCCTCCATGAAGTCCTTCTTATCTAAGTATGTAAAGGGTTTTCGCTTGAGGTAGTAGCCATATCTCACTTGTATACATAGAGAGCTCAAAGAGGAGAGAGGTAACCTTGGCTTCAATAGCTCATGCACGAGGTCTAGTCAATGGTCCACTTGGCACTTGGGTGGTGGTAGCCATGGGGATGACCATTTGGTGCTCTACTATCACACCCTCGATGCGACTATAGCTCCCACGTGTCGAGGCACGACTTAGAGACATAATCGCATTGAAGGCATATGTCGCAAATTAGGCAATCTTCACAACATCCCATGTAATATGAATAATAAAGGGAAGAACATAGTTGGCTTACACTCGCCACGTCACATCAAAGTACATAAATAACATTACATCATCCAAAACACTCATGGCCCGACTACGGCGCCAAAATAGAAGAAAAAACCCAACATGCGACAACGGTCCCAATCACCCCCAACTGGGCACCACTAATGATCGTCGGGAAATGAAACATAGTATCGCTGAGAGTCTTCGTCGAACTCCCACTTGAGCTCATACGCGTCTCCTGGAGCGGAATCACCTGGACCTGCATCTGGTATAGTAGGAATCTGTGAGCCACAGGGACTCAGCAATCTCGCACCCTCGCGATCAAGACTATCTAAGCTTAAAGGAAGGGGTAAGGCAAAAATATGTGGAGCTGCAGCAAGCGACTAGCATATATGGTGGCTAACTTATACGCAAAAGAGAGCGAGAAGAGGAGGCAAAGTGCGAGCGAGAATCTAGAGGAACAACCTACGCAAGCATTACTCCAACACCGTGTCCACTTCCCGGACTCCGCCGAGAAGGGGCCATCACGGTAACACACACGGTTGATTCATTTTAATTAAATTAAGGTTTAAGTTATCTACAACCGGACATTAACAAATTCCCATCTGCCCATAACCGCGGGCACGACTTTCGAAAGTTCAATCCCTGCAGGGGAGTCCCAACTTAGCCCATGACAAGCTCTCACGGTCAACGAAGGAATAGACCTCCTCCCAAGACGTTCCGATCAGACTCGGTATCTCGGTAATTCAAGACAACTCCGACAATGACAAAAACAAGTCCAGCAACACCACCCGTTGTGCCGACAAATCCCGATAGGAGCTGCACATATCTCGTTCTCAGGGCACACCGGATAAGCTAAGCGTACGGGAGCCAACGTAACCCAAGTTGCTGAGGGACGGCCCCGCACGGTGCTCTAGGTTAGACCAACACTCAGAGGAGCACTGGCCCGGGGGAGGGGGGGTAAAATAAGATGACCCTTGAGTCCGCAAAACCCAAGGGAAAGGCTAGGTGGCAAATGGTAAAACCAAGGTTGGGCACTGCTGGAGGAGTTTTATTCAAGGCGGACAGTCAAGGGGTTCCCATTATAACCCAACCGCGTAAGGAACGCAAAAATCCGGGAACATAACACCGATATGACGGAAACTAGGGCGGCAAGAGTGGAACAAAACACTAGGCGAGAGGCCGAGCCTTCCACCCTTTACCAAGTATATAGATGCATTAAGATAACATAGCAATATAATGATATCCCAACAAGTAAATAAATGTCCCAACAAGGAACGGCTCCAATCTTCACCTACAACTAGCAACGCTATAAGAGGGGGCTGAGCAAAGCGGTAGCATAACCAATCAACGGTTTGCTAGGACATGGTGGGTTAGAGGTTGACATGGCAATTTGGGAGGCTGACAAGCAAAAGGTAGGCATCGTAGCATTGGCATAGCGAGAGCGAGCAAACTAGCATAGCAAAGATAGTAGTGATTTCGAGGGTACGATCATCTTGCCTGCACAGTTGTCAGAGTTGACTGGATCCTCGAAAGCAAACTCAACGGGCTCCTCGGTAGCGTACTCGTCTCCCGGCTCTACCCAAACAAGACAAACAAGCAACAAGGATACAATCAACCACGTGCAAGAACAAGCAATATGATGAAGTGATGATATGCTATGCGGGACGCGATGCGGGATGCAAAATGCAAGATATGACAGGAAATGCTGAACCTGGCCTCAACTTGGAATTCCAAGGGTGCCAGTGGAAAAATGAGATGAAATCGCTTGAAAACGATATAAAGATCATCGGAATCGGAGTTACGGTTTGGAAATGGCAAGCGATTCAAAAATTGACACCGGTCTGCGATTTACAGCAAGTAGGCGTCTAAATGCAATGAAATGAACGTGCTACAACACCCAAACAAGACAACAAAATACATGGCAGGGATGCACACAAGATGCTTAACAAAAGTCTAGCACTGAGCTACGGCCAATTCATCCATTAGGAGGTTCAAACAAGTATGGCAAAAACGCAAATGGTAAACAGATCTCAGACTTAGTGAAATTAACACTTGTCTGAAATTTCAGATCACGAAGCCCTCTTCGGAGTAGCAAAACAACATGATACAAGACCTGATTAAGACAAGTAAGAACATGGCACGGAGCTATTCAACAAGCTTAACAAAAGACCCAAAGTGACCTGGGGCCAAAAGGGTTCACAAAAATATACTAACAGGCACACGAACATAGCTAAAACACAATCAGTTTTCAGACTTAGTGAAAACTGAGACATGCTAAAATATAACTCACGAAGGCATGTAAACGAGCTCGATGCACTCACTACGGTGCAAGTCATGGCAAGGCAAGCATACATCCATTAATAAGGCACAAAATACAAGCTAGACATGGCAAGAACAATGGCATAGCGTGCACGGATCAACTACAATAACATCGGCAAAATCGCAAACAAGTTGACGATCTGCCCAGATTCACAACGAAGCAAAAGTAGAGCTCGATTGACTCAAGCTAGGGTGCTCCATAATTGCAAGTAAAGACATGGATGGATAAAGCATAACATGATTAACAAAACTCCTTTACTGATCATCCTCAAAAGAGGCACGGATCACTAGGAAACAAGCTGAACGTATGGCATCATGAACTAAATAATCCCAGACTTAGTGAAAACTACAAGTCCCTGAAAACAGATTTACCAGGTGCCTCACTTTGCAAGCTTGCACAAGTCATCACACACATCCTAAAAATGCATGGGTTGCACCTCTGGAAAGAAGACAAAATCCTTAACAAAACATATGAAGGACTCACAGGCATAGCATGCACACAATAATCATGGCAAAAATGACAAAAATCTAAGATGAACTAGCAGATCTGACAATTAACTCACGAAGCCTCCTTCTAACAGCATTTAGGGCATCAAGATGCATTTAAATGAAAATGATGCAATGGAATGAAATGATGTACTCGTCGAGGCGAACATTTTGATATACTATATGCCCAAATCGGATCTACGGATGCGGAGATACGGTCGGTCAAAGTAGGCATAAAAATTATAAGGGAGAGGGGGAAAGTCAACCGAGTCCAGATCTAGGGTTCCTCGGCACGCTAACCGAGGCAACTCCGGCGAGCTCACAGCAGCTCCGGCGAGCTCGAAGAAGTGGCAAGGAGGCGAGGGAGAGGCGAATCTGGCCTCTCCCGACCGGATCCGGCGGCGGAGGAGGCTCCGGCCACCGCGGGGAGGCGAGGCGGCGAGCTCGCGGCTCAGGCGAGCCCCTGCCAGTCGGCTGCGAGGCAAGGTGACAGGAGGCGGCGGCGGGCGAAGGATGACGTCGGGCGGCGAGCGGGCGGCGCTGGGAGGCAGG
>NC_041382.1:222964272-223000856 GCF_002162155.2 Triticum dicoccoides
AGGAGGCGCGGGCGCGGCCTGGGTGGCGGCGGAGGAGGGCCTGCCCCGGGCTTCGGCGGGCCGGCGGCGGGAGGAGTGCGGCGGCGCCATGTGGCAGGAGGCGGTTGGCTGAGGCGGCGGGGCGGCGATTTCGTCCGGCCGGGTCGGACACGTCCGGCCGGCGCGAGGGAATTTTAGGGTTTCGTGGGGGAGGAGAGATCCGAAATTCGGGGGGTCTATATATAGGCATAAGTGGAGCTAGGAGAGTCCAAATGAGGTGCGGTTTTCGGCCACGCGATCGTGATCGAACGCTCTCGGACATGGAGAAGAGTTTGGTGGGGTTTGGGCCAAATTGGAGGGGTGTTGGGCTGCAACACACACGAGGCCTTTTCGGTCCCTCGGTTAACCGTTGGAGTATCAAACGAAGTCCAAATGATACTGAACTTGACAGGCGGTCTACCGGTAGTAAACCAAGGCCGCTTGGCAAGTCTCGGTCCAATCCAGAAATGTTTAATCCCCACACACGAAAGAAAGGTAGAAATGACCACCGGAGGAGAACGGAGCGCCGGAATGCAAAACGGACAACGAGGAAAAAGCTCGAATGCATGAGACGAACACGTATGCAAATGCAATGCACATGATGATATGATATGAGATGCATGACAACGACAACAAAACACGGAGACAAAACCCGAACCCGAGGGAATAAATATAACTTAACGCCGGAAACGGCAAGAGTTGGAGTACAAATAGGGAAAGTTACATCCGGGGTGTTACATCTACACCCCCATCCCGGGGAAATATCCACCCTCGGATCCTGATCTTCATCACCATGGTAAGGTGCCAAGTCCGGAACATTGAAGATGTCACTCATGAAGTACTTGTCGAGCAGAATATCAATCTTGTAAGCATTGTCATTGATGCATTGGATCACCTTGAATGGGCCATCTGCTCAGGGTAGTATCTTCGACCTGTGTTGTTCTAGGAAGAGGTCATTCAGAAGGTTGAATACCATGGGCTTCTTGCTGGTGTGGATCTTGGATGCATGCCGGTGCACTTGACGCTCCATGGTGAGCCTCGTGTCTTCGTGCATTTTGTTCATGCAGTTGGCTCGTGCACTTTGCATCCAAATTGGTGTGCTCTTGTAGTGGAAGTGGTAGGATGACCAATGGGAACAAAGGGTTGAAGTAGTAGACCACTTCAAAGGGAGACTTGGTATTAGTCGAGTGTCTTGTACGGTTGTAGACGAACTAGGTGATGGGCAAGCACTCCTCCCATTCTTTGATGTTCTTCTTGATGAGCACTCTAAGTAGAGTGAAGAACGTCCGGTTCATCACCTCCATTTGGCCATCATTTTGAGGATGATATGCCGAAGAGAACATGAGCTTGATTTTGAGCTTGGTGCATAGTGTCTTCCAAAAGTAACTCAAGAACTTGATGTTGCGGTCGGAGACGGTTGTCTTTGGCACTCCATGAAGACACAAATTTCTATATAAAAGTGAATTGCAATATTTGAAGCATCTTCTCTCTTGTGACATGGAATAAAATGTGTCATTAGAAAATATATCAACACCACGAATATTGAGTCTTTTCCATCTCTAGCTTTAGGAAAACCAAGTATGAAATCTATGATTATGTCCTCCCAAGGTGCATATGGAATTGGTAAAGGCATGTAAAGACCATGAGATTGTGCTTTGTACTTAGCTTTGCGGCATCTGGAGCAACGATTGACGAAGCATCCCATATCATGAAACATCCTTGGCCAAAAGTACTTGTGGGCGAGGGTAGCATATATGTCTTTTCATGTCCAAAGTGTCCCATGAGTCCTCCACCATGTGAATCTTGCAAGAGGATCAAACACAAAGAACTCTCGGGGACACAAAGTTTGTCCGCACGCAAAATATAACTATCTTTGAAATAGAATCTCTCCCAAACAACTGTTAGTTTGACAATTGGCAAGAGGGGTCGCAAAGAAAGGATCATGCTCATATGTTAGGGCATATTTCTCCCTAAGTGGTTTTGGTGATTGATGACAACATGTTTGCAGACTAATCATGTGCATTGAGATTTTCAGACTATCAAGCATATGGCACAAGACGATTCGTGCCCCTCGGAGTTTCAAGAGAAGATGGTTTTCTTTCCCGTGTTTCTTTTCTGGTGGACTTGAGTCGTAGGGAAAACCGTACTATCAAGAGGGGGTCTGCATCGGAATGGTTTGGGTGGAATCAACATGTATACTCTCCTTGCACCTATCGTCCCCTTCCGTTCCTTGGAGTTGTTCCCCGTTTGGATCGGAGTAGGGGAGAAGAGCCACAAGAGGTAGTACCGCTGGGTGCAGCGGTCGTACTGCTGTAACCACCATTCGTACTACCGCTCATGGCTAGGGCCTCGTTTTATCGTGTCGGGTTTTATGGTGGTGCCTCCGGGTTACTACCGTGCTACTTGTTTGTTCCCAGAAAAGGGGCTGTTGTAACAGTGGTAGTTGAAGCGGTAGTACCGCCCATAGGCGGTAGTACCACTCCTACTACCGCGGCTACCACCGCCAATTCCTCTATTCTTCTCCCATGTTTCTTCTTTCTCCCATGTATCCTGTAAGGAGTGGTAGTACCGCTCGTAGGAGCGGTACTACGGCTCGTAGGGTGGTAATACCGCTCGTCTGCAGACTGTGTGATGCTTAACGGTTGGATTTGTCCCCCACTATAAAAGGGGGTCTTCTTCCCCTAGAAGACTCACCTCTTCGTCCCCCAAACTCCATTGTTGCTCCAGAGCTCTTTTTTGCCCGATCTCTCTCCCTAACCAATCAAACTTATTGATTTTCTAGGGTTTGGTTGAGAAGGCCCGGATCTACACTTCCACCAAAAGAAATTTGATTCCCTCCACTAATCCCTTGTGGATCTTGTTACTCTTGGGTGCTTGATCACCCTAGATGGTTGAGGTCACTTCGGATCCACATTCCATTGTGGTGAAGCTCTTTGGTATCGTTGGGAGCCTCCAATCAAGTTATGGAGACTGCCCCAACCTTGTTTGTAAAGGTTCGGTCATCGCCTTCAAGGACACCACTAGTGGAATCACGACATCTCGCATTGTTTGAGGGCGTGAGGAGAATACGGCGGCCCTAGTGGCTTCTTGGGGAGCATTGTGCCTCCACACCGCTCCAACGGAGACGTACTTCCCCCAAAGGCAAGGAACTTCGGTAACACATCCTCGTCTCCACTAGCTCCACTTGTGGTTATCTCTCCCCTTTACTTTGTGCAAGCTATTGTTGTGTTGTATCCTTTCCTTGCACTTGTTGTTGTTGTTGTTGTTTGCATCATATAGGTTGCTCACCTAGTTGCACATCTAGACAACCTATTTGTTGCTAAACCTAATTTGTTAAGAAAAGCTAAAAATTGGTAGTTTCGTATTCACCCCCTCTAGTCAACCATATCGATCCTTTCAATTGGTATCAAAGCCTCGTCTCTTTTTAAGGGTTTCACCACCCAAGAGTATGTTTTTACAAGTGGTTGTCTAGATGTGCAACTAGGAGAGCAACCTATATGATGCTAACAACAACTACAACAAGTGTAACCAAAGGATAGAACACAAGTAAAGCTTGCACAAAGTAAAGGTAAGAGATAACCACAAGTGGAGCCTGCGAAGACGAGGATGTATTACCGAAGTTCCTTCCCTTTGAGGGGAAGGACGTCTCTGTTGGAGCGGTGTGGAGGCATGATGCTCCCCAAGAAGCCACTAGGGCCACCATATTCTCCTCACGCCCTCACACAATGTGAGATGTCGTGGTTCCACTAGTGGTGCCCTTGAAGGCGGTGACTGAACCTTTACAAACAAGGTTGGGGCAATCTCCACAACTTGATTGGAGGCTCCCAACAACACCATGGAGTTTCACCATAATGGAATGTGGCTCTGAGGTGACCTCAACTATCTAGGATGCTCATACACCCAAGAGTAACAAGATCCGCAAGGGATTAGTGGGGGAAAACAAATTTCTCTTGGTGGAAATGTAGATCGGGGCCTTCTTAACCAATCCCTAGAAAATCAATAAGTTTGATTGGCTACGGAGAGAGATCAGACGAAAATGAGCTTTGGAGCAACAATAGAGTTTGGGGGAGGAAGAGGTGAATCTTCTTGAAGAAGACCCCCTTTTATAGTGGGGGACAAGATCCAACCGTCATCCACGTGCTCAGCCCGCAGCGCGCGGTACTACCACTCAAAAGAGTGGTACTACCGCTTTCCACAGTGATGCTGCCGCTTAAACCAGCAGTACTACCGCTGGGACCAACGCTCAACAACTTACGAGAGCACAAGGGGAGGGTCAAATATGAGAACGCCACGAGCGATACTAGCAGCGGTGGTAGGCGCGGTACTACCGCTCCTACTGCCGCTGTCGGTTGGGCCTAGAAGGGTCAGCGGTTGTAGGCCAGAGGAACTACCACTGAACCCGACATGAGAAACCCGAGGCCCGAATCGAGGCGGTAGTACATCGGTACTGGAGCGGTACTTCCGCTTGCCTACACAGGCGGTACTACCGCTGGCTCCAATCCAAGCCACTCCAACACACAGGAAGGACACTCCAAAGAAGCGGGAAAGAACCAGGGGTGCAAGGGATATGTGTACGTGATGATTCCACGCAAACCTTTTCGATACGGACCCCCTCTTAATAGTATGATATATCCTATGACTCAAGTCCATTGAAAATGAAACGAAGGAAAAAAAACACCGTCTTTTCTTGTAAACACCGAGGGGTAGAAATCTTCTTGTGCCATAGGGAGGAATATCTGCAATGTTTAATGCACACGATTAGTCCACAAAAGCATTGTCATCAATCACGAAAACCACTTAGGGATAAATATGTTGGGGAACACAACATGCAATTTCAAAAAAAAATCCTATGCTCACGCAAGATCTGTCTAGGAGATGCATAGCAACGAGAGGGGGAGAGTGTGTCCACGTACCCACGTAGACCGAAAGCGGAAGCATTTGAAAACGCGGTTGATGTAGTCAAACTTCTTTACGTTCCGACCGATCAAGTACCGAACGTACGACACCTCCGAGTTCTGCACACGTTCAGCTCGATGACGTCCCTCAAACTCTTGATCAAGAAAAGTGTCGAGGGAGAGTTCCATCAACACAACAGCATGGTGACGGTGATGGTGAAGTGATCCACGTAGGGCTTCGCCTAAGCACTACGTGAATGTGCCCGGAGGCGTAAACTGTGGAGGGGGCGCCGCACACGGCTAACAATGTTTGTTGTGTGTTCTAGCGGTGCCCCCCCTCATATATATAGGTTGGAGGGGAGGGGAGGCAGCCAAGGGGGCACCCCAAGTAGGAGGAATCCTACTTGGGGTCCTGCCAATTCGGCTTCCCCCTTTCCTATTCCTATTCGGAGTTGGAAGGGAAGAGGGAGAAGGGGGATTCCTATTCCCTTTTTCCTTTCCTCCTTCCCCTTTTCTACTCCTATTTGGTTAGCCCATATTGGGGGGGGGGGCACCAGCCCCTTAGGGGCTGGTCTGTCCCTCTCTTGGCCCATTAGGCCCATATAGTTTGCTGGGGGTTGCCCGGAACCCCTTCCAGTGACCCGATACGTACCCGGTACCCACGGAACACTTCCGGTGTCCACATACTATCGTCCTATATATGAATATTTACCTCTCGACCATTTCGAGACTCCGCGTCATATCCATGATCTCATCCGGGACTCCAAACAACATTCGGTCATCGAATCGCATAACTCATATAATACAAATTATCACCAAACGTTAAGTGTGCGAACCCTACGGGCTCGAGAACTATGTAGACATGACCGAGACACCTCTTCGGTCAATAACCAATAGCGGAACCTGGATGCTTGAAAGATTGTGGATGTCGCCTAGATGGGGGGTGAATAGGCATTTTAAAATAATTACGATTTAGGCTTGAACAAATGCGGAATAAACCTAGCGGTTAATTTGTCAAGCACAAAACCTAAAACAACTAGGCTCACCTATGTGCACCAACAACTTATGCTAATCAAGATAAGCAACTATGTGATAGCAAGATATATGACAAGAAACAATATGGCTAGCACAAAGTAAAGTGCATAAGTAAAGAGCTCGGGTAAGAGATAACCGAGGCACGCGGAGACGATGATGTATCCCGAAGTTCACACCCTTGCGGATGCTAATCTCCGTTTGGAGCGGTGTGGAGGCACAATGCTCCCCAAGAAGCCACTAGGGCCACCGTAATCTCCTCACGCCCTCGCACAATGCAAGATGCCGTGATTCCACTAAGGGACCCTTGAGGGCGGTCACCGAACCCGTACAAATGGCAACCCTTGGGGCGGTCACCGAACACGTACACTTTGGCAACCCTTGGGGCGGTCACCGGTACCCGTCAAATTGCTCGGGGCGATCTCCACAACCTAATTGGAGACCCCGACGCCTGCGCGGAGCTTTACACCACAATGATTGAGCTCCGAACAACACCAACCGTCTAGGGCGCCAAGGCACCCAAGAGGAACAAGCTCTAGGGTGCCCAAACACCCAAGAGAAATAAGCTTCTCAAACTTCACTTACACGTATCACCGTGGAGAACTCAAACCGATGCACCAAATGTAATGGCAAGGGCACACAGAGTGCCCAAGTCCTTCTCTCTCAAATCCAACCGGAGCAACTAATGCTAGGGAGGGAAATGAGAGGAAGAACAAGACGAAGAACACCAAGAACTCCAAGATCTAGATCCAAGGGGCTCCCCTCACATAGAGGAGAAAGTGATTGGTGGAAATGTGGATCTAGATCTCCTCTCTCTTTTCCCTCAAAAACTAGCAAGAATCCATGGAGGGATTGAGAGTTAGCAAGCTCAAAGAAGGTCAACAATGGGGGAAAAAACGAGCTCAAGAGATGGGGAACCATTGGGGAAGAAGACCCCCTTAAATAGGTCCCCACGAATCTGCCCGTTACGTACAGAATAACATAGGAGCGGTACAACCTCTATGAGCACCGGTACAACTGGTAACAGGCAATAAGCGGTACAACCGGCCCACAACCACCCAACAACCGCACCACAACAGAGACCAGTCCGGTGGTAGAGCGGTACATGACCGGTACAACCTCCGGACCAATTCTGGAGCGGTACAACCGCTCCAAACACCGGTTGTACCGGTCAAGCGGTACAACCCCTCCATGGGGCGGTACAACCTCTGTGTGTAAAACAGGCATTATCAGAACAGCCACAACTTTCGCATACGAGCTCCGAATTCAACGAAACCAAGTTTGATGGAAAGCTAATGACAAGGGCTAACACAATCTTGAGAGAAATATCAATAAGAAGCAAATGAGAAAATGACCATAATAAAATGGTGAGAACCCTTCCTCGTATAAGACCGGTAAAACCTCCAACACCGAAAACATCATAGAAGATGCATGCGAACTCCGTTTTCGATGAACTCAAGCTTGTCATCAAGATGACCATAAGCTCTAAGACTCACAAATGAAACAAAACAAGAACCAAGAAATATGATGCAAGGATGCAATGGTTTGAGCTCTCGACGAATGATACGATCAAGCTACTCCCTAGAGAGCCCTCCTTGATGTACGGCAATCGATCCTACAACCTGGTCTCCCAACTACCACTATGAGACCGGTAAAATAGAAAACCTATCAAGGGCAAACCTTTGCCTTGCACATAGTCCACTTGAGCTAGATGATGACGATCTTGACTTCCTCAAGTTGGACCACCTTTCTTGATTGTGTTGGCTCGATGAAGACTAGTTGATTGCTCCCCCATACTCCACTATGGGTGAGCCACTCTTTGGCACATCTTCACAATTCCATTGACACCACAATGGACGGCAAGCTTCAAGCTTGATTGCTCCCCCATACTCCATTATGGGTGAGCCACTCTTCGAGTTGCTCCACTTGAACTTACACACTGCAAACTTGATAACGATCACCACTTGATGTCATCCTCCATGGGTTGTATGAGATCTTCCTCTTGACGGAAGACCATGGAAACATTCCTAACCCCACAAAGAACTCTCACGTAGACCATGGGTTAGTACACAAAGCATAATGGACAATGCTTACCATACCATGGGATCACTTGATCCCTCTCGGTACTTCTTCTACGCTTTGTGAGTTGATCAACTTGATTCACTCTTGACTTAGTCTTGATCAACATTGAATCTTTCCAACTCTCTTCATTTGGATGATGTCTTGAAGGTAAACATGAATGATCACACAATCTTCTTCTTTAAGACATGCTTGCAATAAGCTCAACTCACACATGACCAATCTTTGGATAATTCCTTGAAAAACACTTTGTCCATCTCATAAACTCCTTGAAACCAACACATGGACTTCAAGACAATCCTATGGACAAATGCTTCAAATATAATTCATGGCAACCGTTAGTCCATAGAGGTTGTCATCAATTACCAAAACCACACATGGGGGCACCGCATGTCCTTTCAATCTCCCCCATTTTGGTAATTGATGACAATCACTTTCAAGAGAGTTTATATAAGGAATTTTTTTATCACCATGCAATGCAAAAACCAATAATGCATGTGTATGAGATGAAAATGCTTAAGTACAAAACCAAAGCAAGAAGAAAAAACTCTCTAAACTTATCCACAAAACTCTCTAAAACTTCTCCCCCATTGACATCGATTGCCAAAATGGGCGAAAAGCTTAGAAGGCCAATATAAATTGTGTTCCTCCATAAGTTGTGTATTTCTCAACAAGAGAGTGGAATGCCATACACATATCCAAAGGTACTACTTGGAGGAAGACCAACTATATTGAGGCACCAAGATTGCTAAAGGAAGATATGCCACAAAGACATAACAAAGAGAGACACAAGCAATCAGAAGATACCAAATGAGGCAAGTAATCAACGGATATCAATTGAACCAACTAGACCAAACATCCTACGTGCCACAAGAATAAAGATATTGTGATATGAGCAAAGGAGTGTTCTAAAGAAACTAGAGAAGCTCCCCATGATTTGTGCACACATAAGAATTTTTGTATTTGGATACAAAGTGCACAAAACAGGATCACAGCTCCCCCAAAATCAATAGAAACTTACAACAAGTGCAAGTGAGCATATAGGAAACTAAACCTAATACTTGCAACAAACACATGGTTGAGCAACAAGTAAAAGAGGCAACTTAAGAAAGGGCTCAACCAAAATGATGTGTGTGAATCAAGGCAAAACACTTGAGAAGACTAAAGTATGGATGAGAATTAAGCATCAATAAAGTCTTGAAAGACTGAGGCACACGGTGCAAGGCCTATCATTCCCACACACAACTACAAATGGGTTCACAAGCTTACTAATAAGCATATAAAGAACATATGCTTGTGACAACCCGTCGTGAAGATAGAAGATGAAAGCCTCATCAAGACGCGGGATACCAATTAAGATGGCAAAAGCCTCATAAAGATAAGCATGAGGAAAATAATCTTCACCACACAAGAGTGCATCAAGATGCAACGATAGAAGACACGCACTCAAGGCAAAAGCTTTCACGGAGCCACCAAAGAAATAACATAAGAAAGACAAGGTGGACGTGAAAGAAAGGATATCAGCTAGATATGCAACTTATCTCAAGTGTATAAGATTCTAGGTAGACGAAATCATGATGATATATATCTACAAAGAAGGATGTACACCCGAAATAGTTACAACACGAGGAACAAGATATCCAAAGGGAGGTCATACATATGCCAATAAGATATTTGCTTGGAAGCATAGCACATGGCTAGATATGGTCTTATTGAATATAAATGAATTCCTACCACACACCCATCAGACATCACAACTAGCAACAAGAGATCATTGTTGGGATGCTTTGAGAAAGGGAACACGTATCACAAGAATGAATGAATAACATGCCATGATACAACCTACACAAGGTTGATGCAAGAAATGTGTGCATGAAGAATATGAAGATACTTGTTACCGAGTTAACATTGGAAGGATGTAGTAGATACCAATTGAAGGTAGATAGTAGTTCATTGATCATCCTAGCTCGACTCCAATAAGCACATGATGACAACACCTTCCTTGTGAGTGAGTCAAGCATCCAATGTATCTCCAATTGTTCCTAGAACAACAACACAAAACAAATGGTACCCAAACTCATTGGGACCAAAGAGTTAGAGAACCAATAATACATAGGACAAACTCCACATAAAAATGTGCATATAGATACGAAAATGAATTTCATGCACATCTCATCCAATTTGAGACTTGGTGGAGTTTCCCCTATATATTGGGTCAAAGAAAGAAAGCATGCCAAAGATACTACACGAAGTTAATATGCATGCTCAAGACTTTAAAGAACCGATACCAAATGACAAAGAAATACCAAGTGAAGACAAGATACCAAATGAATAAATCATCACTTGGAGGATATCAATAAAAGATAAATCATGGAATGAGATATCCATTGATACCCACTAAATAAAGGATATCAAACCCCCAAAAGAGAGGATGGTTCCAAACAAACCAAGCTCTCTACAAAGTTTCATGATGGCACAAAGTACCAAAACGAAAACGGCTTGCCTTCCACCAACACACGCTTGATAAGGATCGCAAGATGAGTCTTTTTTATAGAAAATAGGATAGCTCCCCCACGACTAGTGCATTATAAAGAATTTGCATTTGAATACAAAATGCACAAGGTGGGATCACCACTTTCACTATATGTAGAAAACACTAGACAAGATCAAGAAATAAACAAGATCCACAAGTGGTATGGAAGACAAATGGAGTTGATACATTCCTTGGCAAGATAAAAGGCAAATAAAGGCACAAGCCAATGTAAAGACGATCAATAAATTCTACCACAAAAGTGAGTACCAATTGTCAAAAGACAAGAAGTAAATGGAAATAGTTCCCGGTGGTAGATATCTAGGATATCCGACATCATCTTCACACCAAACAACAAGTAAATTGCAACTTGTAGAGCTAACATGCCACCTAGGAACAAGATAATTTACAATATCAACTCTAGATGACAATATCTCAAATGTACACATTTTCTAGGCTAGTAATATACACATAGCATATTACTCCCCCATAATGTGATACCAATTAAAGATAGACAAGAGGCAATTAAAGGATCCAACAAGAGATAATTAATGGACTATTTAGAATTTGAATTTCTCATGAGAAGACATACCACATAGTGACTAGATAAGCTTGCAATATCAATACTAAGTGGTATTCCCCATGTACCCACCTTTATAGGATTGTGAAGTGCACAAAGCACATCACTCCCCCATAATGGGATATCCCATTAATCTCTCACAAGAGCCAACTAAGAAATAAACAAGATGCAAAAGGCTCAACGCATGACACACACGTACATGATGTGCAAACCAACACACACATACTTGATTGCTCAAGATAATCAAGTTGGAAGCACAACATATACAAACACATGCAAGGAACAAAACCAAAACATGCAAGGGGGCAAGTAACTTTTAATGTAAGTAATTGAGGTACAAGTTACCGCAAGGAGGCACATTGGATATAAGATATAATCTTGATGATTCAATTGACTTGGCTTGAGACAATAAGAATGATGAAGTCCCCTTAATTCTTCATAATGTAGCCAATTCTCCAATGACCTCCATCACCACCTATTGATCAAGTTTGAGCTTGTTGGTCCCCAACCAAGTTGGGTCCTAAGAGGTTAGTCACAATAGGCTTGGATACCCAAATGGTTCTTTGCTTCAAACCACTTTGAGTACCAACAAACTTGGCAACCACATTGCCAACCTTATCTTTCCCAAGAGAATAGACATCATCAATAATAATTGGGTCGTATAAGTTACCACTAGTGCATGAAGAGGCGAGGTGACCTTTCTCGCGACATAGGTAGCAACGTCTACTCTTCACTTTCTTCTCACTTGATTTGTCAACTTGAGAAGCATAAGCTTGAGTCTTCTTGGGAAGAGGCTTTTCTTCAACTTGAGGTTGAGAATGAGAGTGTACTTGTGGCCGCTTCCCTTATTGCTTGTCACTAATGGGCTTCTTCTTCAATGGGCAAGATCTAACATGATGCCCTTCTACTTTGCACTTGAAGCAAACAATCTTGGCCGAATTCTTGACTTGTTCTTGGCCCTTCTTCTTGATCATGTTGGACTTCTTCTTATTGGAGTTGAATCCAAGTCCACCTTTGTCATTGGGGGATTTTTGCACACTTAAGATATTGTTGAGTGTGGATTTCCCTTCATGACTCTTTTCCAAGTCTTTCTTCAAAGAAGTGACTTGGGCCTTGAGCTCTTTGATTTCCTCTACATGGTTAGTCTCAACACAAGTACTAGAGGAAGTATAAGCTTCATCGTTAGAGCAACAAGGCAAGGAAAGAAATTCATCACAAGATGTACCAATATTGTGAATGGATGAATTACAAGGACTAGCACATGGCAATATAGCATTTTGACTAGAAGTAGTGCTAGTATCCACATGAGGCTCACTAGATGTTACCTTAGCAAGCATGGCCTCATGAGCTATCTTTAGCACATTATGGGATACTATAAGATCATCATGAGAGCTTGAGAGCTTTTCATGGCTTTCTTCCAATTTCCCATAATTGCTAGATAGCAACTCAAGTTGAGCCCGTAGCTCAACGTTCTCCTTCAAAATGGATGCTTCACAAGTAATAGAATTAGTAGCACAAGCATCATCATTAACAACAATAGGAGAGGACAACTTGGCAAGCTCTTTTAAATAAGAAGCTTCAAGTTGATCATGAGACTCAGTGAGTTTGATGAGCTCACCCTTGATGACCCTTGAGCCATTTTCGAGGTGCTCAAAATCCTCAAGGAGTCTAGCATGAGCAACTTCAAGCTTAGCATTTTTAGTTTCAAAAACATTGGCCACCTCAAGAGCTCTATCATGAGATTCCTTCACTCTAGATAATTCTAGAGCAAAAGTCTCCTCAAGAGATTCCTTGGTGGTTTGTTCAAGATCAAGAGCTTGAGAGAGGTCCGCAATCTCATTAGCGTAATCACGCTCATGACCTTCCATTTTATCAATGGTGACCTCATGCTCCTCAAGACGAGATTCCAACTCATCAATATATTTCTTGCCCTCAATTGCAATAGACATGATTTCCATGAAGTTGGAACGAGCAATTTTATTCTTAAGAAGAGCTTTAAAAATCATTTCCCCCTTAATTTTTAAGGAGGCAACATCATCATTCTCTTCATCATAATCAACATCATCGTCACTCTTGCCATCATCAATATCATCACAAGATATATTGGGATTCAAAGTGGGAGATACCTTTGAAGCCTTGGCCATAAGGCAAAATGCAATAGATGGTGATGTAGGATCCCTTGAAGCACCATTCAAGACCACATCTTGTTCCATGGAGTGTTGGGTTTCCTCTACATTGTTAGCATAACAATTCGAGGAAATATATGCATTTTTATCATGGCAACAAAACATAGTAAACATATCATCATAAGATTTAGTCAAGCAATTTCTACATGATATGCAAGAACTATCAACACAAGAATGTGAAACATTTGGAGTGCTCAGAGTGCTAAAGTCCAAAGATGAAGCATTGCAATAAGAAAGTGATGAAGGATTATTAACAATAAGCCCACTATCATCATTGCAATGTACACCACTACTCACCATGTCATTACCTTGTGGCAACCCACATGTAGGTGAAGTAGAAGAAGTTGAGAAGGCAACACGGATAGAGGTGGAGGGAGAACAATCATCTCCACAAATCTTGGACACACCATATTTATCTTGAAGCTTTGTCCACAACTCATGAGCATCCCGGAATGGCATGAGTTGAAATATAACTACATTGCTCAAAGCATCGAAAAGCACATTAGAAGCTTGAGAATTGAGATAAGAGTTTTTCTCATCCTCTAAAGATAATCTTTGGGGATCCTTTGGAGGAGAAAAACCCATATCTACAATTCGCTCTAAATTTGGGTCCATGACCCTGAAGAGATTAAGCATGCGAATTACCCAAACATCAAAATTTGTGCCATCGAAACTAAGAGTGTCAGAGAATCCTAATCCCCTAGTCGACATCTTTACTCTCTAGGCGGTTAAGCCTTACAAAGAGAGATGAGGCTCTGATACCAATTGAAAGATCGTGGATGTCGCCTAGAGGGGAGGGGGGTGAATAGGCGTTTTAAAATAATTACGATTTAGGCTTGAACAAATGCGGAATAAACCTAGCGGCTAATTTGTCAAGCACAAAACCTAAAACAACTAGGCTCACCTATGTGCACCAACAACTTATGCTAATCAAGATAAGCAACTATGTGATAACAAGATATATGACAAGAAACAATATGGCTAGCACAAAGTAAAGTGCATAAGTAAAGAACTCGGGTAAGAGATAACCGAGGCACGCGGAGACGATGATGTATCCCGAAGTTCACACCCTTGCGGATGCTAATCTCCGTTTGGAGCGGTGTGGAGGCACAATGCTCCCCAAGAAGCCACTAGGGCCACCGTAATCTCCTCACGCCCTCGCACAATGCAAGATGCCGTGATTCCACTAAGGGACCCTTGAGGGCGGTCATCGAACCCGTACAAATGGCAACCCTTGGGGGCGGTCACCGAACACGTACACTTTGGCAACCCTTGGGCCGATCACCGGTACCCGTCAAATTGCTCGGGGCGATCTCCACAACCTAATTGGAGACCCCGGCGCCTGCCCGGAGCTTTACACCACAATGATTAAACTCCGAACAACACCAACCGTCTAGGGCGCCAAGGCACCCAAGAGGAACAAGCTCTAGGGTGCCCAAACACCCAAGAGAAATAAGCTTCTCAAACTTCACTTCCACGTATCACCGTGGAGAACTCAAACCGATGCACCAAATGCAATGGCAAGGGCACACGGAGTGCCCAAGTCCTTCTCTCTCAAATCCCACCGGAGCAACTAATGCTAGGGAGGGAAATGAGAGGAAGAACAAGACGGAGAACACCAAGAACTCCAAGATCTAGATCCAAGGGGCTCCCCTCACATAGAGGAGAAAGTGATTGGTGGAAATGTGGATCTAGATCTCCTCTCTCTTTTCCTCAAAAACTAGCAAGAATCCATGGAGGGATTGAGAGTTAGCAAGCTCAAAGAAGGTCAACAATGGGGGCAAAAACGAGCTCAAGAGATGGGGAACCATTGGGGAAGAAGACCCCCTTAAATAGGTCCCCATGAATCTGCCCGTTATGTACAGAATAACATAGGAGCGGTACAACCTCTATGAGCACCGGTACAACCGGTAACAGGCAATAAGCGGTACAACCGGCCCACAACCGCCCAACAACCACACCACAACAGAGACTAGTCCGGTGGTAGAGCGGTACATGACCGGTACAACCTCCGGACCAATTCTGGAGCGGTACAACCGCTCCAAACACCGGTTGTACCAGTCAAGCGGTACAACCTCTCCGTGGGGCGGTACAACCTCTCTGTGTAAAACAGGCAATATCAAAACAGCCACAACTTTTGCATACGAGCTCCGAATTCAACGAAACCAAGTTTGATGGAAAGCTAATGACAAGGGCTAACACGATCTTGAGAGAAATATCAATAAGAAGCAAATGAGAAAAGGACCATAATAAAATAGTGAGAACCCTTCCTCGGATAAGACCGGTAAAACCTCCAACACCTAAAATATCATAGAAGATGCATGTGAACTCCGTTTTCGATGAACTCAAGCTTGTCATCAAGATGACCATAAGCTCTAAGACTCACAAATGAAACAAAACAAGAACCAAGAAATATGATGAAGGATGCAATGGTTTGAGCTCTCGACGAATGATACGATCAAGCTACTCCCTAGAGAGCCCCCCTTGATAGTACGGCAATCGATCCTACAACCCGGTCTCCCAACTACCACTATGAGACCGGTAAAATAGAAAACCTATCAAGGGCAAACCTTTGCCTTGCACATAGTCCACTTGAGCTAGATGATGACGATCTTGACTTCCTCAAGTTGGACCACCTTTCTTGATTGTGTTGGCTCGATGAAGACTAGTTGATTGCTCCCCCATACTCCACTATGGGCGAGCCACTCTTTGGCACATCTTCACAATTCCATTGACACCACAATGGACGGCAAGCTTCAAGCTTGATTGCTCCCCCATACTCCATTATGGGTGAGCCACTCTTCGAGTTGCTCCACTTGAACTTGCACACTGCAAACTTGATAACGATCACCACTTGATGTCATCCTCCATGAGTTGTATGAGATCACGAAAACCACTTAGGGATAAATATGTTGGGGAACACAGCATGCAATTTCAAAAAAAATCCTATGCTCACGCAAGATCTGTCTAGGAGATGCATAGCAACGAGAGGGGAGAGTGTGTCCACGTACCCACGTAGACCGAAAGCGGAAGCGTTTGAAAACGCGGTTGATGTAGTCAAACTTCTTTGCGTTCCGACCGATCAAGTACCGAACATACGACACCTCCGAGTTCTGCACACGTTCAGCTTGATGACGTCCCTCAAACTCTTGATCAAGAAAAGTGTCGAGGGAGAGTTCCATCAACACAACGGCGTGGTGACGGTGATGGTGAAGTGATCCGCATAGGGCTTCGCCTAAGCACTACGTGAATGTGCCCGGAGGCGTAAACTGTGGAGGGGGCGTCGCACATGGCTAACAATGTTTGTTGTGTGTTCTAGCGGTGCCCCCCTCATATATATAGGTTGGAGGGGAGGGGAGGCAGCCAAGGGGGCACCCCAAGTAGGAGGAATCCTACTTGGGGTCCTGCCAATTCGGCTTCCCCCTTTCCTATTCCTATTCGGAGTTGGAAGGGAAGAGGGAGAAGGGGGATTCCTATTCCCTTTTTCCTTTCCTCCTTCCCCTTTTCTACTCCTATTTGGTTAGCCCATATTGGGGGGGGGGGGGCACCAGCCCCTTAGGGGCTGGTCTGTCCCTCTCTTGGCCCATTAGGCCCATATAGTTTGCTGGGGGTTGCCCGGAACCCCTTCCGGTGACCCGATACGTACCCGGTACCCACGGAACACTTCCGGTGTCCACATACTATCGTCCTATATATGAATATTTACCTCTCGACCATTTCGAGACTCCGCGTCATATCCATGATCTCATCCGGGACTCCAAACAACATTCGGTCATCGAATCACATAACTCATATAATACAAATTATCACCAAACGTTAAGTGTGCGAACCCTACGGGCTCGAGAACTATGTAGACATGACCGAGACACCTCTTCGATCAATAACCAATAGCGGAACCTGGATGCTTGAAAGATCGTGGATGTCGCCTAGAGGGGGGGGGGGTGAATAGGCGTTTTAAAATAATTACGATTTAGGCTTGAACAAATGCGGAATAAACCTAGCGGTTAATTTGTCAAGCACAAAACCTAAAACAACTAGGCTCACCTATGTGCACCAACAACTTATGCTAATCAAGATAAGAAACTATGTGACAACAAGATATATGACAATAAACAATATGGCTAGCACAAAGTAAAGTGCATAAGTAAAGAGCTCGGGTAAGAGATAACCGAGGCACGCGGAGACGATGATGTATCCCGAAGTTCACACCCTTGCGGATGCTAATCTCCGTTTGGAGCGGTGTGGAGGCACAATGCTCCCCAAGAAGCCACTAAGGCCACCGTAATCTCCTCACGCCCTCGCACAATGCAAGATGCCGTGATTCCACTAAGGGACCCTTGAGGGTGGTCACCGAACCCGTACAAATGGCAACCCTTGGGGGCGGTCACCGAACACGTACACTTTGGCAACCCTTGGGGCGGTCACCGGTACCCGTCAAATTGCTCGGGGCGATCTCCACAACCTAATTGGAGACCCCGACGCCTGCCCGGAGCTTTACACCATAATGATTGAGCTCCGAACAACACCAACCGTCTAGGGCGCCAAGGCACCCAAGAGGAACAAGCTCTAGGGTGCCCAAACACCCAAGAGAAATAAGCTTCTCAAACTTCACTTCCACGTATCACTGTGGAGAACTCAAACCGATGCACCAAATGCAATGGCAAGGGCACACGGAGTGCCCAAGTCCTTCTCTCTCAAATCCCACCGGAGCAACTAATGCTAGGGAGGGAAATGAGAGGAAGAACAAGACGGAGAACACCAAGAACTCCAAGATCTAGATCCAAGGGGCTCCCCTCACATAGAGGAGAAAGTGATTGGTGGAAATGTGGATCTAGATCTCCTCTCTCTTTTCCCTCAAAAACTAGCAAGAATCCATGGAGGGATTGAGAGTTAGCAAGCTCAAAGAAGGTCAACAATGGGGGCAAAACGAGCTCAAGAGATCGGGAACCATTGGGGAAGAAGACCCCCTTAAATAGGTCCCCACGAATCTGCCCGTTATGTACAGAATAACATAGGAGCGGTACAACCTCTATGAGCACCGGTACAACCGGTAACAGGCAATAAGCGGTACAACCGGCCCACAACCGCCCAACAACCGCACCACAACAGAGACTAGTCCGATGGTAGAGCGGTACATGACCGGTACAACCTCCGGACCAATTCTGGAGCGGTACAACCGCTCCAAACACCGGTTGTACCGGTCAAGCGGTACAACCTCTCCGTGGGGCGGTACAACCTCTCCGTGTAAAACAGGCAATATCAAAACAGCCACAACTTTCGCATACGAGCTCCGAATTCAACGAAACCAAGTTTGATGGAAAGCTAATGACAAGGGCTAACACAATCTTGAGAGAAATATCAATATGAAGCAAATGAGAAAAGTACCATAATAAAATGGTGAGAACCCTTCCTCGGATAAGACCGGTAAAACCTCCAACACCGAAAACATTATAGAAGATGCATGCGAACTCCGTTTTCGATGAACTCAAGCTTGTCATCAAGATGACCATAAGCTCTAAGACTCACAAATGAAACAAAACAAGAACCAAGAAATATGATGCGAGGATGCAATGGTTTGAGCTCTCGACGAATGATACGATCAAGCTACTCCCTAGAGAGCCCCCCTTGATGTACGGCAATCGATCCTACAACCTGGTCTCCCAACTACCACTATGAGACCGGTAAAATAGAAAACCTATCAAGGGCAAACCTTTGCCTTGCACATAGTCCACTTGAGCTAGATGATGACGATTTTGACTTCCTCAAGTTGGACCACCTTTCTTGATTGTGTTGGCTCGATGAAGACTAGTTGATTGCTCCCCCATACTCCACTATGGGCGAGCCACTCTTTGGCACATCTTCACAATTCCATTGACACCACAATGGACGGCAAGCTTCAAGCTTGATTGCTCCCCCATACTCCATTATGGGTGAGCCACTCTTCGAGTTGCTCCACTTGAACTTACACACTGCAAACTTGATAACGATCACCACTTGATGTCATCCTCCATGGGTTGTATGAGATCTTCCTCTTGACGCAAGACCATGGAAACATAACTAACCCCACAAAGAACTCTCACGTAGACCATGGGTTAGTACACAAAGCGTAATGGACAATGCTTACCATACCATGGGATCACTTGATCCCTCTCGGTACTTCTTCTACGCTTTGTGAGTTGATCAACTTGATTCACTCTTGACTTAGTCTTGATCAACATTGAATCTTTCCAACTCTCTTCATTTGGATGATGTCTTGAAGGTAAACATGAATGATCACACAATCTTCTTCTTTAAGACATGCTTGCAATAAGCTCAACTCACACATGACCAATCTTTGGATAATTCCTTGAAAAACACTTTGTCCATCTCATAAACTCCTTGAAACCAACACATGGACTTCAAGACAATCCTATGGACAAATGCTTCAAATATAATTCAAGGCAACCGTTAGTCCATAGAGGTTGTCATCAATTACCAAAACCACACATGGGGGCACCGCATGTCCTTTCAATCTCCCCCATTTTGGTAATTGATGACAATCACTTTCAAGAGAGTTTATATAAGGAATTTTTTTATCACCATGCAATGCAAAAACCAATAATGCATGTGTATGAGATGCAAATGCTTAAGTACAAAACCAAAGCAAGAAGAAAAAACTCTCTAAACTTATCCACAAAACTCTCTGAAACTTCTCCCCCATTGGCATCGATTGCCAAAATGGGCGAAAAGCTTAGAAGGCCAATATAACTTGTGTTCCTCCATAAGTTGTGTATTTCTCAACAAGAGAGTGCAATGCCATACACATACCCAAAGGTAATACTTGGAGGAAGACCAACTATATTGAGGCACCAAGATTGCTAAAGGAAGATATGCCACAAAGACATAACAAAGAGAGACACAAGCAATAAGAAGATACCAAATGAGGCAAGTAATCAACGGATATCAATTGAACCAACTAGACCAAACATCCTACGTGCCACAAGAATAAAGATATTATGATATGAGCAAAGGAGTGTTCTAAAGAAACTAGAGAAGCTCCCCATGATTTGTGCACACATAAGAATTTTTGTATTTGGATACAAAGTGCACAAAATAGGATCATAGCTCCCCCAAAATCAATAGAAACTTACAACAAGTGCAAGTGAGCATATAGGAAACTAAACCTAGTACTTGAAACAAACACATGGTTGAGCAACAAGTAAAAGAGGCAACTTAAGAAAGGGCTCAAACAAAATGATGTGTGTGATTCAAGGCAAAACACTTGAGAAGACTAAAGTATGGATGAGCATTAAGCATCAATAAAGTCTTGGAAGACTGAGGCACACGGTGCAAGGCCTATCATTCCCACACACAACTACAAATGGGTTCACAAGCTTACTAATAAGCATATAAAGAACATATGCTTGTGACAACCCGTCGTGAAGATAGAAGATGAAAGCCTCATCAAGACGTGGGATACCAATTAAGATGGCAAAAGCCTCGTAAAGATAAGCATGAGGAAAATAATCTTCACCACACAAGAGTGCATCAAGATGCAATGATAGAAGACACGCACTCAAGGCAAAAGCTTTCACGGAGCCACCAAAGAAATAACATAAGAAAGACAAGGTGGACGTGAAAGAAAGGATATCAGCTAGATATGCAACTTATCTCAAGTGTATAAGATTCTAGGTAGACGAAATCATGATGATATATATCTACAAAGAAGGATGTACACCCGAAATAGTTACAACACGAGGAACAAGATATCCAAAGGGAGGTCATACATATGCCAATAAGATATTTGCTTGGAAGCATAGCACATGGCTAGATATGGTCTTATTGAATATAAATGAATTCCTACCACACACCCATCAGACATCACAACTAGCAACAAGAGATCATTGTTGGGATGCTTTGAGAAAGGGAACACGTATCACAAGAATGAATGAATAACATGCCATGATACAACCTACACAAGGTTGATGCAAGAAATGTGTGCATGAAGAATATGAAGATACTTGTTACCGAGTTAACATTGGAAGGATGTAGTAGATACCAATTGAAGGTAGATAGTAGTTCATTGATCATCCTAGCTCGACTCCAATAAGCACATGATGACAACACCTTCCTTGTGAGTGAGCCGAGCATCCAATGTACCTCCAATTGTTCCTAGAACAACAACACAAACAAAATGGTACCCAAACTCATTGGGACCAAAGAGTTAGAGAACCAATAATACATAGGACAAACTCCACATAAAAATGTGCATATAGATACGAAAATGAATTTCATGCACATCTCATCCAATTTGAGACTTGGTGGAGTTTCCCCTATATATTGGGTCAAAGAAAGAAAGCATGCCAAAGATACTACACGAAGTTAATATGCATGCTCAAGACTTTAAAGAACCGATACCAAATGACAAAGAAATACCAAGTGAAGACAAGATACCAAATGAATAAATCATCACTTGGAGGATATCAATAAAAGATACATCAAGGAATGAGATATCCATTGATACCCACTAAATAAAGGATATCAAACCCCCAAAAGAGAGGATGGTTCCAAACAAACGAAGCTCTCTACAAAGTTTCATGATGGCACAAAGTACCAAAATGAAAACGGCTTGCCTTCCACCAACACACGCTTGATAAGGATCGCAAGATGAGTGTTTTATAGAAAATAGGATAGCTCCCCCACGACTAGTGCATTATAGAGAATTTGCATTTGAATACAAAATGCACACGGTGGGATCACCACTTTCACTATATCTAGAAAACACTAGACAAGATCAAGAAATAAACAAAATCCACAAGTGGTATGGAAGACAAATGGAGTTGATACATTCCTTGGCAAGATAAAAGGCAAATAAAGGCACAAGCCAATGTAAGGACGATCAATAAATTCTACCACAAAAGTGAGTACCAATTGTCAAAAGACAAGAAGTAAATGGAAATAGTTCCCGGTGGTAGATATCAAGGATATCTGACATCATCTTCACACCAAACAACAAGCAAATTGCAACTTGTAGAGCTAACATGCCACCTAGGAACAAGATAATTTACAATATCAACTCTAGATGACAATATCTCAAATGTACACATTTTCTAGGCTAGTAATATACACATAGCATATTACTCCCCCATAATGTGATACCAATTAAAGATAGACAAGAGGAAATTAAAGGATCCACCAAGAGATAATTAATGGACTATTTAGAATTTGAATTTCTCATGAGAAGACATACCACATAGTGACTAGATAAGCTTGCAATATCAATACTAAGTGGTATTCCCCATGTACCCACCTTTATAGGATTGTGAAGTGCACAAAGCACATCACTCCCCCATAATAGGATATTCCATTAATCTCTCACAAGAGACAACTAAGAAATAAACAAGATGCAAAAGGCTCAACGCATGACACGCACGTACATGATGTGCAAACCAACACACACATACTTGATTGCTCAAGATAATCAAGTTGGAAGCACAACATATACAAACACATGCAAGGAACAAAACCAAAACATGCAAGGGGGCAAGTAACTTTTAATGTAAGTAATTGAGGTACAAGTTACCGCAAGGAGGCACATTGGATATAAGATATAATCTTGATGATTCAATTGACTTGGCTTGAGACAATAAGAATAATGAAGTCCCCTTAATTCTTCATAATGTAGCCAATTCTCCAATGACCTCCATCACCACCTATTGATCAAGTTTGAGCTTGTTGGTCCCCAACCAAGTTGGGTCCTAAGAGGTTAGTCACAATAGGCTTGGCTACCCAAATGGTTCTTTGCTTCAAACCACTTTGAGTACCAACAAACTTGGCAACCACATTGCCAACCTTATCTTTCCCAAGAGAATAGACATCATCAATAATAATTGGGTTGTATAAGTTACCACTAGTGCATGAAGAGGCGAGGTGACCTTTCTCGCGACATAGGTAGCAACGTCTACTCTTCACTTTCTTCTCACTTGATTTCTCAACTTGAGAAGCATAAGCTTGAGTCTTCTTGGGAAGAGGCTTTTCTTCAACTTGAGGTTGAGAATGAGAGTGTACTTGTGGCCGCTTCCCTTGTTGCTTGTCACTAATGGGCTTCTTCTTCAATGGGCAAGATCTAACATGATGCCCTTCTACTTTGCACTTGAAGCAAACAATCTTGGCCGCATTCTTGACTTGTTCTTGGCCCTTCTTCTTGATCATGTTGGACTTGTTCTTATTGGAGTTGAATCCAAGTCCACCTTTGTCATTGGGGGATTTTTGCACACTCAAGATATTGTTGAGTGTGGATTTCCCTTCATGACTCTTTTCCAAGTCTTTCTTCAAAGAAGTGACTTGGGCCTTGAGCTCTTTGATTTCCTCTACATGGTTAGTCTCAACACAAGTACTAGAGGAAGTATAAGCTTCATCGTTAGAGAAACAAGGCAAGGAAAGCAATTCGTCACAAGATGTACCAATATTTTGAGTGGATGAATTACAAGGACTAGCACATGGCAATATAGCATTTTGACTAGAAGTAGTGCTAGTATCCACATGAGGCTCACTAGATTTTACCTTAGCAAGCATGGCCTCATGAGCTATCTTTAGCACATTATGGGATACTATAAGATCATCATGAGAGCTTGAGAGCTTTTCATGGCTTTCTTCCAATTTCCCATAATTGCTAGATAGCAACTCAAGTTGAGCCCGTAGCTCAAAGTTCTCCTTCAAAATGGATGCTTCACAAGTAATAGAATTAGTAGCACAAGCATCATCAATAACAACAATAGGAGAGGACAACTTGGCAAGCTCTTTTAAATAAGAAGCTTCAAGTTGATCATGAGATTCGGTGAGTTTGATGAGCTCACCCTTAATGACCCTTGAGCCATTTTTGAGGTGCTCAAAATCCTCAAGGAGTCTAGCATGAGCAACTTCAAGCTTAGCATTTTTAGTTTCAAAAACATTGGCCACCTCAAGAGCTCTATCGTGAGATTCCTTCACTCTAGATAATTCTAGAGCAAAAGTCTACTCAAGAGATTCCTTGGTGGTTTGTTCAAGATCAAGAGCTTGAGAGAGGTCCGCAATTTCATTAGCGTAATCACGCTCATGACCTTCCATTTTATCAATGGTGACCTCATGCTCCTCAAGACGAGATTCCAACTCATCAATATATTTCTTGCCCTCAATTGCAATAGACATGATTTCCATGAAGTTGGAACGAGCAATTTTATTCTTAAAAAGAGCTTTAAAAATCATTTCCCCCTTAATTTTTAAGGAGGCAACATCATCATTCTCTTCATCATAATCAACATCATCATCACTCTTTCCATCATCAATATCATCACAAGATATATTGGGATTCAAAGTGGGAGATACCTTTGAAGCCTTGGCCATAAGGCAAAATGCAATAGATGGTGATGTAGGATCCCTTGAAGCACCATTCAAGACCACATCTTGTTCCATGGAGTGTTGGGTTTCCTCTACATTGTTAGCATAACAATTCGAGGAAATATATGCATTTTTATCATGGCAACAAGACATAGTAAACATATCATCATAAGATTTAGTCAAGCAATTTCTACATGATATGCAAGAACTATCAACACAAGCATGTGCAACATTTGGAGTGCTCAGAGTGCTAAAGTCCAAAGATGAAGCATTGCAATAAGAAAGTGATGAAGGATTATTAACAATAAGCCCATTGCAATGTACACCACTACTCACCATGTCATTACCTTGTGGCAACCCACATGTAGGTGAAGTAGAAGAAGTTGAGAAGGCAACACGGACAAAGGTGGAGGGAGAACAATCATCTCCACAAATCTTGGACACACCATATCTATCTTGAAGCTTTGTCCACAACTCATGAGCATCCCGGAACGGCATGAGTTGAAATATAACTACATTGCTCAAAGCATCGAAAAGGCCCCAAGATGGGATCTCTCGGGTACAGAAGATTGCGGCGGTGGAATTAGGTTTTCGTGGTGCTCCTGGATGTTTGGGGGATACGTGGATATATATAGGAGGAAGAAGTACGTCGGTGGAGCCGAGGGGCCCAGGAGGGTGGAGGGCGCGCCCAGGGGGGTAGGCGCGCCCCCTCCCTCGTGCCCTCCTCGATCATTTCTTGACGTCCACCCCAAGTCTCCTGGATCACATTTTGTTGAGAAAATCACGTTCCTGAAGGTTTCATTTCGTTTGGACTCCGTTTGATATTCCTTCTTCGAAACCCGAAAATAGGAAAAAAATAGCAATTTGGGCTGGGCCTCCGGTTAGTCCCAAGAATGATATAAAAGTGTAAAATAAAGCCCATTAACATCCAAAATAGATAATATAATAGCATGGAGCAGTAAAAAATTATAGATACATTGTAGACGTATCAAACATCCCCAAGCTTAATTTCTGCTCGTCCTCGGGTAGGTAAATGATAAAAGAAGAATTTTTGATGTGGAATGCTTTCTAACATATTTGTCAATGTAATTTTTTCTTTATTGTGGCATGAATGTTCAGATCCAAAAGATTCAAGATAAAAGTTAAATATTGACATAAAAATAATAATACTTCAAGCATACTAACTAAGCAATCATGTCTTCTCAAAATAATATGGCCAAAGAAAGTTATCCCTATAAAATCATATAGTCTGGCTATGCTCTATCTTCACCACACAAAATATTTAAATCATGCACAACCCCGATGACAAGCCAAGCAATTGTTTGATACTTTTGATGTTCTCAAACTTTTTTAATCTTCACGCAATATATGAGCGTGAGCCATGGATATAGCACTATATGTGGAATAGAATGGTGGTTGTGGACAAGACAAAAAGGAGAAGATAGTCTCACATCAACTAGGCATATCAACGGGCTATGGAGATGCCCATTAATAGATATCAATGTGAGTGAGTAGGGATTGCCATGCAATGGATGCACTAGAGCTATAAGTATATGAAAGCTCAACAAAAGAAACTAAGTGGGTGTGCATCCAACTTGCTTGCTCACGAAGACCTAGGGCATTTTGAGGAAGCCCATCATTGGAATATACAAGCCAAGTTCTATAATGAGAAATTCCCACTAGTATATGAAAGTGACAACATAGGAGACTCTCTATCATGAAGATCATGGTGCTACTTTGAAGCACAAGTGTGGAAAAATGATAGTAGCATTGTCCCTTCTCTCTTTTTCTCTCATTTTTTTATTTGGGCCTTATTTTCTTTCTTCCTTTTGGCCTCTTTTTTTCATCCGGAGTCTCACCCCGACTTGTGGGGGAATAATAGTCTCCATCATCCTTTCCTCACTTGGGACAATGATCTAATAATGATGATCATCACACTTTATTTACTTACAACTCAAGAATTACAAATCAATACTTAGAACAAAATATGACTCTAAGTGAATGCCTCCGGCGGTGTACCGGGATGTGCAATGATGCATGAGTGACATGTATGAAGAATTATGAAGGGTGGCTTTGCCACAAATACGATGTCAACTACATGATCATGCAAGCAATATGACAATGATAAAGCGTGTCATAATAACGGAACGGTGGAAAGTTGCATGTCAGTATACCTCAGGATGGCTATGGAAATGCCATAATAGGTACGTATGGTGGTTGTTTTGAGGAAGGTATATGGTGGGTTTATGGTACCGGCGAAAGTTGCGCGATACTAGAGAGGCTAGGAATGGTGGAAGGGTGAGAGTGCGTATAATCCATGGACTCAACATTAGTCATAAAGAACTCACATACTTATTGCAAAAATCTATTAGTTATCAAAACAAAGTATTATGCGCATGCTCCTAGGGGGATAGATTGGTAGGAAAAGACCATCGCTCGTCCCCAACCGCCACTCATAAGGAAGACAATCAATAAATAAATCATGCTCTGACTTCATTACATAACGGTTCACCATACGTGCATGCTACGGGAATCAAAAACTTCAACACAAGTATTTCTCAAATTCACAAATACTCAACTAGCATGACTCAAATATCACCATCTCCATATCTCAAAACAATTATCAAGTATCAAACTTCTCATAGTATTCAATGCACTTCTATGAAAGTTTTTATATTATTCGTAAAAGCAAATTTCCATGTTGTTCTAAAGGACTCTCAAAATAATATAAGTGAAGCATGAGAGAACAATAGTTTATATAAAACAAATCCACCACCGTGCTCTAAAAGATATAAGTGAAGCACTAGAGCAAAAACTATATAGCTCAAAAGATATAAGTGAAGCACATAGAGTATTCTAATAAATTTAAAATCACGTGAGTCTCTCTCAAAAGGTGTGTACAGCAAGGATGATTGTGGTAAACTAAAAAGTAAATACTCAAATCATACAAGACGCTCCAAGCAAAACACATATCATGTGGTGAATAAAAATATAGCTCCAAGTAAAGTTACCGATAGACGAAGACCAAAGAGGGGATGCCCTGGCTTAGGCTTTTTGGTGTCCTTGAATTTTACCTTGGGGTGCCATGGGCATCCCCAAGCTTAGGCTCTTGCCACTATTTGTTCCATAATCCATCAAATCTTTACCCAAAACTTGAAAACTTCACAACACAAAACTCAAAATAGAAAATCTCGTGAGCTCCATTAGCGAAAGAAAACAAAACACCACTTCAAGTTACTGTAATGAACTCATTATTTATTTATATTGGTGTTAAACCTACTGTATTACAACTTCTCTATGGTTTATAAACTCTTTTCTAGCCATAGATTCATCAAAATAAGCAAACAACACATGAAAAATATAATCTGTCAAAAACAGAACAGTCTGTAGTAATCTGTAGCTAACGCAACTTCTGGAACCCCAAAAATTAGAAAATAAAATTCTGGACGTGGGGAATTTATCTATTAATCATCTTCAAAAAGAATTAACTAAATAGCACTTTCCAAATAAAAATGGCAGCGATTCTTGTGAGCGCTAAAGTTTATGTTTTTCACAGCAAGATCAAAAAGACTTTCCCAAGTCTTCCCAACGGTTCTACTTGGCACAAACACTAATTAAACACAAAAAACACGACCAAAACAGAGGCTAGATAAATTATTCATTACTAAACAGGAGCAAAAAGCAAGGAATAAAAATAAAATTGGGTTGCCTCCCAACAAGCGCTATCGTTTAACGCCCCTAGCTAGGCATAAAAGCAAGGATAGATCTAGGTATTGTCATCTTTGGTTTTAGGGAAGAAAAGAGCAAACTTATTATCTATGACATTAATCTTTCTATTTTGATAAAGCACATGGCCGTTAATGGTAGAAGAAATATTAAGCATTTTACGGAAATTTGTATCTAAACTAACTTTCATCTCTTTGATAGATTCGTTTTGGTAGGAGAGCAAAAGAGATGTGGATTCAACCTTCTCATTCATGGGGTGCCCAAATATGGTTTTCATATTTTCATAAGTATCTACGGCATCCCCTTCAAGAAAACCTTCTTAAAATATAGAATCTAAGACATGCTTAAACGAAGAAGGTAGGGCAACATAAAAGCTCTTTAAGTAAATTTCAATTTGGTATTGGGGCACATAACTGGCCCGGATCCTTAATAGTCTATCCCAAGCATCTTTCAAAGATTCATCGAGTAAATAACGAAAAATTCTGGAATCATCTTCATCAAAATTATTAAGATTCTCATTGATAACTCCGGCAGGTCTTTCCATAGCATCATTATTTATGAGCTTAGAGAGGACAAAAGGACTATCCAAGGTAAAACCCGAGAGATAACCCTTAGCCCTTTTTGAATCGGCCATGGTACAAGAAAACAAAAGGGAAAGGAGACGGATAAAACGGAAAGGGTGAAGTGGGGGAGAGGAAAACGAGAGGCAAATGGCAAATAATGTAATGCGAGGGATAAGAGTTTGTGATGGCTACTTGGTATGTCTTGACTTGTGCGTAGACTCTGACAACGGTGCCAGAAATGGCTCGTTGTTAGGAGTCAAATCTTGACTTGACTTGGCGCAAATCTCCCCGGCAACGGCGCCAGAAATCCTTCTTGCTACCTCTTGAACACTGCATTGGTTTTCCCTTGAAGAGGAAAGGGTGATGCAGTAAAGTAGCGTAAGTATTTCCCTCAGTTTTTGAGAACCAAGGTATCAATCCAGTAGGAGATCACGCTCGAGTCCCACGCACCTACACAAACAAATAAGAACCTCGCAACCAACGCGATAAAGGGGTTGTCAATCCCTTCACGGTCACTTACGAGAGTGAGATCTGATAGATATGATAAGATAATATTTTTGGTATTTTTATGATAAAGAGAAATAAAGATGCAAAGTAAAATAAATGGCAAAGGAAATAACTAAGTGTTGGAAGATTAATATGATGGAAGATAGACCCAGGGGCCATAGGTTTCACTAGTGGCTTCTCTCAATAGCATAAGTATTACGGTGGGTAAATGAATTATTGTCGAGCAATTGATAGAAAAGCAAATTATTATGAGAATATCTAGGTATGATCATGTATATAGGAATCACGTCCGAGACAAGTAGACCGAAACGATTCTGCATCTACTACTATTACTCCACACATCGACCGCTATCCAACATGCATCTAGAGTATTAAGTTCATAAGAACAGAGTAATGCTTTAAGTAAGATGACATGATGTAGAGGGATAAACTCATGCAATATGATATAAACCCCATATTTTTATCCTCAATGGCAACAATACAATACGTGTCGGTTCCCTTTCTATCACTGGGATCAAGCACCGCAAGATTGAACCCAAAGCTAAGCACTTCTCCCATTGCAAAAAAGATCAATCTAGTAGGCCAAACCAAACTGATAATTCGAAGAGACTTGCAAAGATAAACCAGTCATACATAAAAGAATTTAGAGAAGAATCAAATATTATTCATAGATAAACTTGATCATAAACTCATAATTCATCGGATCTCGACAAACACACCGCAAAAGAAGATTACATCGAATAGATCTCCAAGAAGATCAAGGAGAACTTTGTATTGAGTTCCAAAGAGAGAGAAGAAGCCATCTAGCTAATAACTATGGACCCATAGGTCTGAAGTAAACTACTCACACATCACCGGAAAGGCCATGGAGTTGATGTAGAGGCCCTCCGTGATCAATGCCCCCTCCGGAGGAGCTCCGAAAAAGCCCCAAGATGGGATCTCTTGGGTACATAAGGTTGCGGCGGTGGAATTAGGTTTCCGTGGTGCTCTTGGATGTTTGGGGGATACGTGGATATATATAGGAGGAAGAAGTACGTCGGTGGAGCAACAAGGGGCCCACGAGTGTGGAGGGCACGCCCCCCTGCCTCGTGCCCTTCTCGATCGTTTCTTGATGCCCACTCCAAGTATCCTGGATCATGTTTGTTGAGAAAATCACGTTCCCGAAGGTTTCATTCCATTTGGACTCCGTTTGATATTCCTTTTCTTCGAAACCCTAAAATAGGCAAAAAACAACAATTTGGGCTGGGCCTCCGGTTAGTAGGTTAGTCCCAAAAATGATATAAAAGTGTAAAGTAAAGCCCATTAACATCCAAAATAGATAATATAATAGCATGGAGCAATCAAAAATTATAGATACGTTGGAGACGTATCAAATAGATCGAATGGAAAGAATAGCTTTGAGGTGGTTTAGTACCCTGCAAACAATTCCTATCTTTTGTTCTCCGCTAATAGGAACCCGGGAGTGATTCTTCGTTACACTTTGAGGGATAATCATATGATCCAACTATGTTAGCATTGTTGAGAGATTGCACTAGCGAAAGTACGGACCCTAGGCCTTGTTTTTAAGCATTGCAATACTGTTTTTGTGCCTGTTTACTATTAGTTACCTTGCTGTTTTTATAATTTCAGATTACAAAAACCAATATCTACTATCCATATTGCACTTGTATCACCATCTCTTTGCTGAACTAGTGCACCTATATAATTTGCCGTTGTGTTGGGTGTGTTGGGGACACAAGAGATTTCTTGTATTTGGTTGCAGGGTCGTTTGAGAGAGACCATCTTCATCCTACACCTCTCACGTATTGATAAACTTTAGGTCATCCACTTGAGAAAATTGCTACTATCCTACAAAACTCTGCGCTTTGAGGCCCAACACGTGTCTACAAGAATAAAGTTGCGTAGTAGACATCAAGCTCTTTTCTAGCGCCGTGGCCGGGAAGGTGAGTGCTTGAAGGTATATCTTTAGATCTTGCAATTGAATCTTTTAGTTTGTTGTTTTATCACTAGTTTTTTTATAAAAGAAAACTACAAAAAATGGAATTGAGGTTGCATCATATTATTGACCATCTTTATAATATCTTTCTTGAAATGATGGTTCTGAAAATTGTGCTCAATTGTTAGAAGAAGAAGTCAATAAAATGTTTGGCACACAATATTTGAATGATGAGCATGATTGCAATGTTTTTAGTATGAATTATTTGAATGTCCATGATGTTAATGATATGCAAAGCTACAAGCTTGGGGATGCTATGTTTGATGAAGATGACATTTTTTGGCCCCCAAGTTTTGATGTGTAAATTTATTATGATGAAAGCATGCCTCCTATTTATGATGATTATATTGATGAAAGTGGGTTTGGAAGAGTGTCAACTTTAGGAAGTAATGATCCCACTATTTTGGAGGGTGTTGAATCTTATTGTGATAATTATGAAACTGGATTTAGAGAGGTCATGACTTTATTTATTGATGAATCCACTATTTCGGAAGAGGTTACAATTGATTGTGACAACAAAGTTGCTATCTATGATGATTATGGTGATGAGATATATGTTATAGAGAATAATTATAAGCATGAAACTTGTCATCATGATTCTTATTTTCAATCCCATGATAGTTATTTTGTTGTGTTTGCTCCCACTACTATACATGAGAATAATTTTGCTTATGTGGAGAGTAACAGAATTTCTATGCTTATGCATCATGAAAAGAATGATTTATGTGATAGCTATATTGTTGAATTCATTCATTATGCTACTAAAAATTATTATGAGAGAGGAACATTTGCTTGTAGGTATTGCAATAATATCGAGTTTCCTCTCTATGTGTTGAAAATATTGAAGTTTTCCTTGTTTTGCCTTCCTATGCTAGTTGATTCTTGTTCCCATAAGTTGTTTGCTCACAAAATCCCTATGCATAGGAAGTGGGTTAGACTTAAATGTGCTTGCCATGTGATTCATGATGCTCTCGTTATGTTTCAATTCTTATCGTTTATGTGAGCATCATTGAAATCGTCATGCCTAGCTAAAAGGCATTAAAGAAAAGCGCTTGTTGGGGGACAACCCAACACTTCTACCTACTATTTTCGTGTGTTCACATGATTATGCTACTGTATTTACCATGTTTTATTGCTTTTGTTTCAATAAAGTGCCAAGTAAGACCTTTCAGTTGGCTTATGGTGATAGTTGATTTGATCTTGCTGAAAAACAGAAACTTTTGCGCTTAGGAAAACAATTCTCATTTTTAACAGAAGCGTGATAAAATTCTAATTCTTTTTGAAGAAGATTAATAGACAGATTTCTCAGGCTGTCCTAATTTTCCAGAATTTTTGGAGTAGCAGAAGTATGGTTCGAGTACAGATTACTACAGACTGTTTTGTTTTTGACAGATTCTGTTTTCAATGCATAGTTTGCTTGTTTTCTAGTTTCCATGGCTTATATTTCTCAATATAAATTGTGGAAATGATATGCTACAGTAGGCATTGTGTGAGAACAATTATGAATCTTGTCTTTGACAGTACCAAAAGTGAAATGGTTTTCTCTGTATCATACTAACCCATCTCACAACGTTCCGTTAAGTTTTGTGTGATTTAAGTTTTCTAGTTTTGGGTGAGATATCGATATGAGGAGAATAAGGAGTGACAAGAGCCTAAGCTTCAGGATGCCCAAGTGTAACACCCACTATGCGGCTATATCTCCCACGTGTTGAGGCACGACTTAGAGGCATAACCGCATGGTGGTTTTGTCACAAGAGGGGTAATCTTCACACAATCCCATGTACTGAATAAGAAAGGGATAAAGAGTTGGCTTACAATCGCCACTTCACACAAATAACAAGTTAAACATACATCATCCAGAGTACAATCAATGTCCGACTACGGAACCAAAATAAAGGAAGACAACCCCAAATGCTAGACCCCCAATCGTCCCAACTGGGCTCCAGTACTGATCATCAGGAAACAAAACATAGTAACGACCAAGGTCCTCGTAGAACTCCCACTTGAGTTCGGTAGCATCACCTGCAGTGGTATCATCGGCACCTGCAACTGTTTGGAAGTATCCATGAGTCACGAGGACTCAGCAATCTCACACCCGCGAGATCAAGACTATGGGTAGGATAAGGTAATGAGGTGGAGCTGCAGCAAGCGCTAATCAAATAAGGTGGCTAACATACGCAAATAAGAGTAATATGAGAAGTTACGCAAGGGTCGAAAAGATATAAGTGATCAAGAAGTGATCCTGAAACTACTTACGTTCAAACATAACCCAAGACCGTGTTCACTTCCCGGACTTCACCGAAAAGAGACCATCACAGCTACTCACGCAGTTGATTCATTTTAATTAAGTCAAGTGTCAAGTTCATTACAACCGGATATTAACAAATTCCCATCTGCCACATAACCGCGGGCACGGCTCTCGAAAGTTTATACCCTGTAGGGGTATCCCAACTTAGCCCAACACAAGCTCTCACGGTCAATGAAGGATATTCCTTCTTCCGGAAAGACCCGATCAATCTCGGAATCCTAGTTACAAGACATTTCGACAATGGTAAAACAAGACCAGCAAAGCCGCCTGATGTGCCGACAAATCCTGATAGGAGTCACACGTATCTCGTTCTTAGGGCACACCGGATGCGCCAGACGTCGGGTTGGCATAGACCCTGGTGGCCTAGGGGGCGTCGGACATCACCCAGGTTGGACCAACACTCAGAGGAGCACTGGCCCTGGGGTTTAAAATTAAGATGAACCTTGAGTCTGCAGAACCCAAGGGAAAGGTATAGGTGGTAGGTAGGCAAATGGTAAAACCAAGGTTGGGCCTCGCTGGAGGAGTTTTATTCAAAGCGAACTGTCAAGGGGGTCCCATAACCCCAACCGCGCAAGGAACGCAAAATCAAGGAACATAACATCGGTATGACGGAAACTAAGGTGGCAAGAGTGGAACAAAACACCAGGCATAAGGCCGAGCCTTCCACCCTTTACTAAGTATATAGATGCATTAAATTAAATAAGAGATAAAGTGATATCCAAAATATCCATGTTCCAACATGGAACAAACTTCAACTTCACCTGCAACTAGCAACGCTATAAGAGGGACTGAGCAAAAGCGGTAACATAGCCAAACAACGGTTTGCTAGGAAGGTGGGTTAGAGGCTTGACATGGCAATATGGGAGGCATGATATAACAAGTGGTATGTAGCGCGACATAGCGATAGAACGAACAACTAGCAAGCAAAGATAGAAGTGATATCGAGGGTATGGTCATCTTGCCTGCAATGTACTCAGAGTTGTCGAAAGCTTGGTCCTCGTTAGTGTACTCAACAGGTTCCTCGTTCACGTACTCGTCTCCCGGCTCTACCAAAAGCAAGAACAAGCAACGAAACAACAATCAATCACGGTGCAATGCACAAGCAACATAATGCAATACATGGCATGATATGCAAGATATGATATGCAATGCATATGAGTGCTCCAAAAAGAAAAGGATGATCAAGGCATCAACTTGGAAAACCAAGTATGCCACTGGAAACATGAGGTGTTTTCGGTCGAAATCGATATAAGGATCACCGGAAACAGATGCACGGTTTGCAAATGACAAGCAATACAAGGATGATGCAAATTTGTGATTAACAGCATGATAGCATTTATAATGCAACAAGAAACTAAGGTACTGCACTCCAACATAGCAACAAAGCATATGAGCATAAAGTACACATGAAGATTTACAAAACATGAACACTAAGCGCCTGCTAGTTCACACTAGAACAGGTCCAAACAAGCATGGCAAAAGTGCAAAAGATATCAGGTTCACAGACTTAGTGAAAATACTAACATGTCAAAAACAACATCAGGAAGCAATGTTTAGAGCAAGCAAACAACATGCTACAGGAACATATCATAGCAAAAAAAGGCATGGGATGCTTCTACTAAAAGCATAGAACAAAACTCCCTTGCCGAACATGAGCCAAAAAGGCATAGAAGATATAATGGCACCCATGTAAACATAGCAAGTTTTATAAATAGATTCAGACTTGGAAGAAAAACAGAGCATGGCATAAACAGATTCATGATAGCAACTTTGCAAGCTCATGCCACTCACCACAAAGCATTACATGACAACACAATCATACCAACAGTAAGAAGACATGTTCATGAAGCTAAAAAGGGCAAGAGAAAGTTCATAGGGCACATGCATCACTAACAAAGCACGTGGCAATATTGATTGACATGTTAACAATCTGCCAGGAACAATATTTAGCAAATGTAGAGCAAGGAAATGACATACTAGAGTACTCCATAATTGCAATCAGAGGCATGTATGGATAGAGCATAACCACATGTACAAAACATCCTTACTGAAGTATCTCAAAATTTGCATGGATATCATGGTAGCAACATGTTTATAAGGCATCAAAATAACATCAGGAAAAGGACTTGGCAAAATACAACACTTGCACCCCTGTAAAGATGGCATGAGGGCGATCATAAAACATGTAGACATGATGCTCATAGGATGCACACACAAAATGCAACAAAAATGACAAATCATCAAGTTCTGTTAAGAATCAGCAGTTAACATCATATATCACTCTTGCAATGATGATAATGGCGTCAATATGTACAGTAACATGCATGAAAATGCCACTAACATGAAGAGCTTAACGAGACGAACATTTTGATATATCATATGCGCAAAACGGAGTCACGGGCATGGAGATATGACATGATGAACAAGTGCATATGATGTTAGGATTTCAGGACTAGGTAGAATTTACACCTCGCGGGAAAAATGGACGTGGAGGACCCGGGATGGGTACGCAGCGTTTGGATCGAGGGAGTGGTGGATCTCATCCCACTCCCCAGATCCAGTGACTCCGGTGAGGCGGCGGCCTCCAGCGAACTCCGCTGATGCGGCACGGATGACGGGGAGGCGCGGCACAGCGGCGACGGTGAGGTGGCGCAACAGCGGCTCGGCGGCGGGGCGGTGCGGTGCGCCAGCGAGGAGGCGGCTGCGGCTCGGTGGCGGTGGTGTGGTGGCATGGCGGCAGAGCTGGCGACGGGTGGTGCGGGGAGCGAGGCGGGGGTGCTAGGGCAGCGCGGCGCCAGAGTGGAGCGGG